>NW_006239162.1:216243-285842 GCF_000226075.1 Solanum tuberosum
CTCCTCGAGCAGTATCCACATCAGCTACATACATATTTTTGCATCTTTTAGCGGTCAAGATAACATCCCAAGATATTATATTTGTAATAACGCATCTATTAGATAAGAAATTGACTTCGATTTTCTTATCACAAAGTGATACACTGAAGAGTATACTTCGAACCACTTACATAGTACACATCTTCAATAGACTGCTCGAAAAAAAATTACAATTCTTCCTACAATAAGAATGTAACCCTTCTTTCCATTTCCAAAATAGGCACCTTTACCTTGAAGTGCCTTGAGTGATAGGAAGATTTCAGTTTTCCTAGTCATGTGCTTTGAGCATGCACTGTGTATAAATCAACAATGATTACTTCCTACTACTCTCACCTACACGAAGAATCACTTGTTAGATTTAGGAACCCACTCGAGATTGAGTTCCAAAAATGTAGACAAAGGTGTAATCAACGACTTTTTGGTCCAAAAGGGCAACTTTTGCTTCCTTATCTTAATATCAGATCCCATTTTCAAATTTTCCTTCTATTTAGAATAAATTGAAAAATTCTTTAATGGTCTTTTCCTAGCATCACAATCATTCTTAAAATGACCATTTCGACAACAATGTATGCACAACAAATTGTCAAAGACAGAGACATATTTGCTACGTGGATTGTATGGAGGATCTATCTTCACGCATCTAGACTCTCTCAATTGTTATAACCTTGATTTGTGAGAGTTTCTTGTATTTTGGAGGAGGTAGTACAGTTAAGATATTTATTCAAATCTTCTTTAAGTTGAATTAGGTGCCTTTTTAACTGAAGATTTATCTCAAAGACATAACTAACTTCAGTTCAGAGTTTTTAAAACTTTCTTCAAGTTCTAGCTCAAATCTACTAGCCTCTACCTTACCCTTGATCTATCAATTTCGGGAATTTTCTTTAAATTCTCTTTCAGATTTGTGTTTTCAATCTCCAATGAGACAATTTTTCCTTCAATTTCTAAAATTTGAGCTGTCAAAACAGTTTTCTCATCTTGAAAAATATCCACACTGTTGTTTGAAATTTTATATCAGCTAACTCACAAAGTTAGTCGATCATGACACTAGCTAATTTTCTTAGTTTATTGATAGAGTAAAAATTTAGATTTTCATTGAGGTCAAGTAAGGTTATCTCTTCATCTACTCTATCTTCACAGTTTTTTTCATCAAGGAAAACGGAGAATCAAACATATCTTCATCATCCTTGAGCACCATCATTTAGACATCTTTAGGATGGCCTGGTTAATCAAAGTCACTTGATGTGTTTCCCTAGGCTGCGATAGTCCTTTTGACTACATAGTCAGCTCCAACTCTCATTTTGAATTTATCTAAGACCTGATCCATGCACCTTTTTTTTTTGTCTTCTCTAGCCTTGACACAATCTTTGTCTTTTAGCTTGTGCATAGGACAATCCCTTATATGATGCCCAAATTTTCCACATTTGTGACACAGACCATTAGCATTTCTGGTTTTGTTGGAGCTTCCTTTCTTCAAGAACCCATCATTTTCTCACAACCTTTTGAAACCTTCTATTCAGGTAGGCCATTTTCTTGTCTCCTCACTCTCATCACATTGTGAGGCCTTAAGAGCCATAGTTTTCTCTTTTCTCTGATCCTTTTTGGAGTGATCTATTTTTCTGTTCAGGTCATCATGAGTTTGGAGGTTTCCTATCAGCTCAAACATGACAAAGGTTTTAAGGTCCCTTGCCTCAAAAGGGAGGAAAATCCATGGACTGACCCCATCATCTCCACCCCGTAGGAACTATGATATCACCCCAAGGATGCCTTTGGCATCCACGGGTCACGGACCGACCGTAGAACCCTGTTCAATAAGTGGAACGCATTAGCTATCCGCTCTCAAAGGGTTGAAGGGAGATAGTGCATCAAGCTGTTCGCAAGGGCCAACTTGATTCTCTTCCCCAGAGATAACATGAACTTTAATTTCTCAAGATTTATGAAAAATTCTCAAAATCTTCCTTACTTATTTGCTTTGATGAAATGCCTCTCCAAGTTATCTCTACTAATTGGTAATTGAGGTAAACCTAGTGTGCATCTCTTGGATGGTTTCACCTTTCTTCTTAGTGAATTTCTCATACTGAGTAGCAAGCATGTCCACATTGGACTCTTTAACTTGACTTATTCCTTCATGTGCTATTTTTAAACAATTCCAGATCTCTTTGGCAGATTCACAAGCTGAGATTTAGTTGTATTCATCTGGTCCTATTGCACAGACCAATAACTTATTATCCATGTAGTTCTTCTCGACCTTGTTTTGATCAGTTTTATATTCCCTTCGAATTTTAGGAACAAATCAAGTTACTTCTTTTTCCTTAAGATCATTCGTGGTAACATGAGGTGCATCAAGAATGATGTCCCAAAGTTAATTGTCTTCTGCCATAGTGTAATCATGCATCCTCGTCTCCACCATCCATAGTATTGTCTATTAAAACGTGGACATCTAGTGGTAGATTGTCCTTCCTCTAAGTTTGGGGAAGCAACCATTTTGAACAGGATCCTCTCTTGGTATTAACTGAATAGAGTTATAACTCTGATACCAATTGATGGTTTTTATGACTTATGAGTCCACCACAACGCAACTGACCAGTTCCTTCAACACAAACACATACGATGCAGAAAGTAATGCGCAAAATAAAGAACAAATGTGTATGTGGAAATCTCCTTGCTCAGGGGAGGAAAAAGCCACGACATGTCTCAAAGGATTTCAACAACAACTCCATTGATCAACGAGCAAAGATTTAGATTACAAACTCTTGTAAGCTGAGAACTAAATTCTTAATCCCTTCCCCCTTGTAGTACCTTTGTTACAAGACAACCAAGAAATAACTTTATTGTTCACTACACCAACTAACTCTAGCTTATATAGACTTCAACAAAAACTCAACAAAGCTAGCTCAAGCTACAAGCTCAATGATACTTCAAAAATTACACCTCAATTAAGAGATATAAACGGTCGAAGTCAATTTAATGAACTCAACGTGAGTTGAGGTCAAACCCATAGAGAATTTCTTTACATAAATGATTTCACTGTTGCGTTTACTCAAATGTCGTTATTATTTCTTACAGAAAGAATTACAGAAAGTAAAGTGTGTTTAGTTGTAATGTTCTAGTAACTAAAATTTGTAATCAAAATCCAAATTAACAATTAACTCAACTTTCAGTTCTCAATTTGTATCGATGATTAAAAGAAACTAGGATTGTGTTCCCCATAACGTTCACCTAATGTTCTTCCTTGGTTGAGTTTCAGGAAATTTAACTCTACAAAATACAGACGAGTTTGATATATCTGATACTTCTCAGTCTAATCAGATAATGTTCACTCAGGTCCTGTCGGTCCCAGAGTGTTACTAGTTTTACCCTCATTTACAATGGTGTTAAAGTTCTTTTTTCTAGAACTCAAACTTTGACTCCATTTCTTCCAGCTAATTTAGCTTTTTCCAAACTATTATTTTTCTCTCGAACATATAATAGATTCAGGGTCACTCCAATGCATGCACTCATCAGAATAAGTTAATAATGAAAGCTAGATTATAATTTGCAAACATAAATTGCCTATCACTCATTTTACGGAATTACATTTCGATTCACGTCATAGATCCCAGTTGTGGTATTTAGCCACTCATGATTTCACGTAAATATTCAGAAATATAAAATGAAAACATGTTGAGAAAGTACTTACGAGAATAAGAAAATCAACAAGCTACTTCGATAATTCAAGAACCGGAAATCCAAACTTCAAACTTAATTCAATGTTAAAATTGAAAACCAAGAGATTTGAATAATAGAAACTATGTTCTTCGTTCAAGATCAGACTAGATATCCAAAATAACAAAAAACACCCTAATTAATTCAAATAAGGTGTTTTAAAAAAAGTCCTACTCGAAGTATGACTGACTTGTTGGACACTTCATGACCACTTCTACGACCCGTCAAGGGCTTCACGGTCTGTGAAGCCCCTCGTGGTCTTCACTTGATACTTCTGCAACGTTCGATCTTCAAGGTCAACACACTGGGTAGGTACTACGGGCAACTCCATGGACCGTTATAGGGACCACGGTCTGTCATAGTGTCTGTGGTTTTTACTTGGTCACTTCTCATTTAAGCTTCTCGAGGCCTAAGTACTGGATCATCTTTACGATCACCACCACGGGCCGTTATGGTGACCACGACCCGTGGAGCCTTTCGTGGTCTTCACTCTGTTGCTCATGCACTCCATCTTCCTAAGGCCCAAGCACTGAGTCAGGTTCACGAGCCTAACCACAGACTGTTATGAGGACCACGGTCCGTGAGGTTGGCCGTGATCTTTACTTGATCCAACCAAATCTCAACTCCTCTAAGCCTTCATACTGGAAATAGTTCACGACTGGCACCAAGGTTCATGAGAAGGACCACGACCCGTCTAGGTACTCGTGGTCTTCCCTTGATCACCATCATCTTCTGCTTCTTTTTCCATTTTTACACACAAGCAAGAATTTGTCTATACATTCAACAAACACATCAAAGCATACAAAAATACACTCAATTCTAGTATTAATCCTTAGTTTTCAAGCATCAAATGTGCCAAGATTTCACAGCACATCAACACCCTCAACTTAGAACCATTAGTTGTTCTCAAGTGATTAGAAAGCAATACATTCAGCCCTCAAATTATTCAAACACTTTTGAAACCACGCAACAGCCATCTCAAACACAATTTGTATCCAAAACCATGAATCTAACATGCAAGGATCAATCTATGACATCTCATTACTCACAGTCGATCATTCTTATGCCTGCGAATTAACAGCTAACACAATCTACTCTCAAATGCAATCTCTATGTCGTCACACCAAAGAAGTCCCTCACTCATGGTAATTAGGACTAAGTACTACGCTCGCACTCTCAAAGAACTTCTAACACTAACAACGAACTACCATAGGCTTGCCCTTGTTTTATATGCTCTATCTTTCAAACACCCGAAATGGAATCACTGTAGGACTTTATCAGTTTGTAACATAGGCTCAGGCTAGGGAATAAATATTTGGGTTTGTGACTGACTAGTCCCTTGGTTTTCCAAAGTTTCGTTTGAACACAACTCTTTTCTGAGCGATTCCCTCATTTTCTTCATTTCAGCACATCCCAGCAACAATTGTATTCTTTTTTTCTTTTTCTTTTCTTCTTTTTCTTTTATTTTGTTCACACTTTTGTTATATGCATTTTTTTATATACCCTCAGCTCACTGGTTGAACCTTCATTTTCATTTCTTCTTTCTTCTCGGATTGCAATAACCCTCAACTTAGGCTTTTGTCCTGAGTTATGATATCGTATCTTCGGAGACCAAAGGATATGATATTTATTGGGTAAGAAAAAAAATTGATTTTTAGGCTCAAATCGGGTTCAAGTGATACCCTTTTTATTTGGTTGTTTTATTTCTAGCGTTTTAATGGCTTAACAAAAATGGCCTAGTGATCCTTTCCTATCTGGTTATTCTTAGATTTAAGCAAGACTATTCGGGCAAGTTCTAGTTTCTGCTCCTAGTGTTAGACTTCGAACAACACTCACACACACATGACACAGGACTACATTCTCCAGTTTCTTGGTTCACCAATTTATTTATCAAACTAGCAATGTTCAACATGTAAGTATCTAAGATGTCATCTAAATATCCTAACATTCAAATTTCAGATTAAGGTCCTCATTTTTCACAGACTAGTTGCTGCACAGAACACAAACACTGCATATTCTTATCTAAACAAAAACAAAACCATCACTATTCACATAATACACACAGAGTCAACCTCCATTCATCCTAACAACTAGAATGGAAGGTTTCTCACCACCCCTTCCCCAAACAAAAAGACTTTGCCCTCAAAGTCAATAAAGAAAATAAAAATAGGACTATGAGGAGGGGTCATACCTACGGCACTCTAGGCGCCTATATCTAGATCAACATCACACCCTTCTCAATGGGTGAACTCTTAGAAACCAAGGAAGCCTCAGGTTGGCTACCACTCACCAGGGCAGGTACTTTGCTACCAGAAGCTCCAGCTAACACTGTATCTTGTTGTTGTTGCTCAACTGCTTCTCTTTCTCTAGCTTCTCTCCTCGATGCCTTGCGAGATTTCTTTGCTTGCCTTCTTTTCCTTTCTAGCGAGGTCGGCAGGTAGCTCCTAGTCAAACTCACCTGCTTTATGTTTGTTCTTGCCGGACTTACTTTTGGGTAGTTATCCCCAGAAGTCATCAAGTGATTGAGTGGAGGGTTCCTGATTCGACAATTACATCAACATCTCTGGCATGACCGGGGTGGGTACTTGTACTGGCATTTCAGCCAGTTTTGCAACCTGAGCTTGCATTTCTGCCAACTGGGAATTGAACTCGTCAGTATCTACAGACCCAGCAGCCTGGAATCGTTCATGGACAAGGATCTCCGAGCCATCCATCCTGTCTTTAAGGAAGCCAGCTCCTTTCGCATCTCATCTTTTTATCTCTTTCTTCCAAGCTAGCACATCTCGCTCTATCTAATGGGGCATCCGGTGTACCATCTGGTCGACTAGGGTCCTAGTATGGCACTGATCAGCAAATAATTTTTCTAGAAAAAGTATAGGAATTGTGATAAAGGTACCTGGAGCCTGTGATGTGGAAGATGATGGTGGTGGTGCCTTTGTAGACGACTATGATGACTCCTCTTATTCTGGCCTTCTATCAATATGTGGCATGTCTAGTGGTACATGAGAACAACTACTAACGAACCCACAGTTCCAGATTTTGCACCAAAGAGATGATTAGCGACATCTTTATTTTCGAGGCCTGGGTAAGTCTAAATGCTTCACCCCATCTATCAATTAGCCTGTTTGGAGGGATGAATACTTGTCTACACAATTTCCCTATCAGACGGGGAAATGGAAGCCTGACTCTCTCATTCAATGCCCTATCTCTTATCTCAGTCGCTATGTTTGCCCCACATTTACCGGGTAACTATCCATGAGGCAGGCTACCAAAGATGCCAATGAGGGAGACAAGGTGTTATCATTACCTTTAGGTCTCAATTGTGCACGGACAACAGCCCACCACACCTTTGCTAGAAAAGATATGGATGCTTTCATGATGAGTATTGGCGTTCCTTTCACCCAAGTTGCATTCTCTCCATCTACAACAATTTGCCTCGCATTCTAGTGCAAGACCTGCTCTCTAGAAATCTGAACCTCCATCTCAGTCTCACTGGTGACTGCATGATGTTTGCCCTAAAAAAGGCCAATCGAGACTGGTGCTGTGTATTCTGGGCCATGCAGGATCCTATTGATAGTGGCCTCGGAAACATCTACCAATTTGCCCCGAACAATAATTGAGTTAAGTGGGCCCCAGGTACTAGCAATGTCTTTCTGTCCACATTTTGTTGTCTCTGTCTCCGCAGCAAAGTTCATCAGTGTAGCTGCATAAGATGAATAAAACTCTCTGGCCAGGTGGCTAGAGTATTCTCCTGGTGCATTGTTCATCCAGTCGAACAAATGAAACTGAAATGTCCGATAAATGTCAGGGAATGCTTCAATATCAGCTACCACCACTCTAGTTTCAGTCATGATTGCTCGCCTTTGAAGCTGCCAGTTTTAGTCACAATACCATTTTCAAGAAAATATTCGGACCGATTCACAGTCCACATGGAACGGAAACAGTCAATCAACTGCTCTCTCGCTGCAGGATCATGTTCGTGGATGTGAACATACTGGACCATGGTATTATCGGTGGTGATCTCTATATCCTCATCTACAACATCTGCCTCCTCCCATACTTCAGTTTCAACTTCTGTATTTACCGCATGTAGTGATGTGGTTGCATTATCCTGAGAGCCGCTGTCAGACTATGCATTGCCTCCCAAACCCGACTGGCTTCCCGAACTAGCATCAGATTTGCATCCCGATTCCTCACCGCTACTGGAACTACTACCTCCCTCTTCAGACTAGGAGGGGTGTCCTGGAGAATGACCTTTGCTCTTCTGGACCTAGTAGCTCGAGGTGGGTGATCTTCAGGTGCAATATTTATCTGTACCTCTGAACTACTAGATTTCTGAGTATGATCACCTCCGGATTGCGAAGCAGTAGGTGAGGACTGTGGAGCTGTGTTCTTTCTTCGGGGATACATAGTACCTGAACAAATCAAATACCTATTAATAACCAATTGAAGAAAAATGACACACTATACGGTACTCATACTTTCCCTGTGTAATTACATCGTGACGCCTTGCCTTATGGATGTCACAGAATCAAAAGACAAAACAGAAATAAAAGTACAAAAAGTAAACTTTACAAAATATAAGTAAACTGTACGGGTGCTCACACGGGCCGTGGTAGGTACCACAGTCCGTAAAACCTCTATTGGATTTATTATAGAATTAGTGTGTAACAATGGGTTGACCAAGTATTGTTCACGGACAGTTGCATGGCACGTGGAGTGAACCACAGTCCGTGATAATGCTTGTGAACTTATCTACTAGTGGATGGAATGTAAGTGTGGTCCACGAGTGGTTTCACGGCTCGTGGTGGCTCCATGGTCCATGAAGCCTCTCGTGATCTTACACTTGACCATTCATCCAATCATTTTCTCCCCTAACTTCACTATAGTGTAGGTTGACAGTACCAAACCCCTTTTTTTACATAGGATCACAATGCGATTACTAACACTACTGAATTTCAACAAGCACAATGCCAACAGGAAAAATATTCATTCAATACGCACATGCCCTTGTCATACCCACACACAAATCATCAGTTTTACCCAACGCATACTAATATCCATCAAGCACAAGGCAACTGAACATAATATTCATTCAACCAAACACATATCCACACATCAAAACTTTTCTTCATAAATTCAACTAACCCTCATAAGATCACAACCAATTTAGACAAACACAATTACCACCTACTGTGATCATATCCACATATAGGAACAATCATATTTATGCAATTCAAACTTACCCATAACAATTAGGAATCACCAATTATCATTCATCAACAATAATGCTTAAATTCGACACAATCAAGGTAATTTTAACTCGTTGATTGATAAGTTCATGCATATAACAAGTTAATAGTAAACTTACTTTGAATGGGATCAAAATTATCGCCTAAAAACAGAAGATGAACTTGATGTTAAAGCCTTGGATGAAGGGAATAATTTTTTTTAACCCTTCAGTAACCGTTATAATATGAAGAATGGAGAGAAAATAAGGGGAAAACCTGACCTTTGGTGCTTAGGAAGCTAATATACGTTTCTTTTAATTTTTGATGTTAGCGTGGGTCGGGTCGGGTCAGGAACTTGTCAGACTGGGTTGTCGACAATGGACCGTGAAGTTGCCACTGAAAGGCATCACGGTCCGTGGACACGTCCGTGATCCTGACTTAAAGGCAAAGTACTTACCTATGGTTCACGAGAGGCTAGACTGTCCGTACAAATCGTGACGGACCGTGAACACATTTTTTTTGCAATTACCAGTAGCTCCCTTAGGTTGGTGTTGAGATTGACGGGCCGTGAAGTTTCCCGTGAAGGACACTACAGCCTGTGAGGCTGCTCGTGAAGAGCTGTCTGCACTAAGTTCCTGCATTTCTTAACCCAGTCTCTCCTGCACACATCAACACACACTGACTTTATAAAAACAAAGAAACATAATAAAAAGGAACCTACCTATCACAATTAACATCTTGGGTTGCCTCCCAAGCAGCGCCCAATTTAACTTTGCTGTGCAACACAAGTTACTTGATTACTCAGACTGCATCAAGTTTATATTCATCCACAATTTTCACTTTTTTAGGAACCCCCAAGTATGCCATGATTCACTGGCCATTAGCCTTGAACCTCTCTCCCTTGTCATTCTTTAGCTCAATAGCTCCTGACTAGAACACCTGAGTTACCTTACAAGGTCCACACCATTTAGATCTCAACTTCCCCGGAAACAGACGAAGTCTAGAATTGAAAAGTAACACCAAATCACCAGGAGCGAAGGTTCTCTTCTAAATATGCTTATCATGATATAACTTCATCCTCTCCTTGTACAGTGTAGACTTCTCATAAGCTCTCAAACGGAACTCATCCATCTCATTAATCTAATCTAGTCTAAGGTTTGCACTTTCGCTCCAACTAAGATTCAACTTCTTCAAAGCCCAGAGTGCTTTATGCTCAAGTTCAACTGGTAAATGGCATGACTTTCCAAACACCAATTGATATGGAGACATACCAATAAGCATCTTGAAAGCTGTCCGATATGCCCATAGAGAATCATCTAACTTTCGTGCCCAATTTGTTCTGTTGGCATTCACATTCACTATTTTAGCTAAAATCGCCTTAATCTATCTATTGGCCACCTCCACTTGACCTCTGGTCTGTGGATGATAAGGAGTTGCCACCTTGTGCTGTTTAATCCCGTATTTGGCCAGAAGCGCATTGAATACTTTGTTGTAAAAATGGGAACCACCATCACTGATGATAGCTCTAGGTGTGCCGAACCTTGAATAAGTATTCTTCTTCAGAAAACCAGCAACACTCTTGCCATCATTATCAGGCAAAGCAACTGCCTCAACCCATTTGGACACAGTTAACTGCCACCAATATGTATTTCTGCCCATAGAAGCTCACAAATGGCCTCATAAAATCGACGCCCCACACATCAAAAGCTTCACCTCCAGAATAGGTGACATGGGTAACTCATGGCACCGAGAGATGGCTCCTCACCGCTGGCACACATCATAACTCCTTACTATGTCCATCGCATCTTGATGAATTGTGGGCCAGTAGTACCCACACTGAAGTACCTTGTGGGCTGTTCGAGCACCTCCATGATAGCCACCTACTAGAGAGGAGTGACATGCCTCTAGAATGTACAACATCTCAGCTTCAGAAATGCATCGCCTGATGATGTTAGCAGCACACACCTTGTACAGATAAGGTTCATCCCAAAAAATACTTACCCACATCATGCAGGAACCTCTTCATTACCGCAAACGTCATCCCCTCAAGCATCAAGTCACTAAAAAGAAAGTTAGAAAAATCAGCAAACCGAGGAATAAGATCAAGAGTAGCAGCTAATACCTGCTCATCCGGGAACAAATCATTTATTTTGAGTTCGAGTTCCTCTTTCTTTACAGCCTCCAACCTCGACAAGTGATCAACCCCCTTGTTCTCACAACCTTTCCTATCCTTAACCTCAAAATCAAACTCCTGATGAAGTAACACCCATCTGATCAACTTTGGCTTTGCATCTTTCTTTCCATGAGGTATCTCAGAGTTGCATGATCGGTATTGACTATCACTCTAATACCCTGCGAGTAAGCTTTGAATTTCACAAAAGCATACACCACCGCCAGTAGTTCATGTTCAGTAAATGTGTACTTTCGCTGTGATCCATTCAGTGACTTACTAGCATAGTAAATTGGATAAAACATCTTGTTGTGCTTCTGCCCCAACACAACTCCTAAAGCAGTACCACTAGTATCACACATTACCTCAAATGGCTCAGCTCAATTTGGGCCAATGATCACTAGTGCAAAAATAAGCTTTTCCTTTAGGTATTCAAAGGCTCTGAGACATGCCTCATCAAAAACAAATTTCACTTCCTTCTCCAAAAGCTTGCACATGGAGTGTGCAATTTTATATAAGTCCTTAATGAAATGCCTATAGAATCCGGCATGTTCTAAGATACTTCGAACATCCTTCACACAAATAGGTGGAGGGAACTTTTCAATCACCTCAATTTTAGCCTTGTCGACCTCTATCCCCTTCTGTGACACCTTGTGCCCAAGGACTATGCCTTCCTTGACCATGAAATGGCACTTCTCCCAGTTCAGCACTAGATTTGCCTCCTCGCATCTCTGTAAGGCCCTGCTAAGATTAAGAAAATAATCATCAAAAGTGTCACCTACCACTGAAAAATCGTCCATGGATACCTCCAAAGTGTCCTCCACCATGTCCGAGAAGATAGACATCATACATCTCTGGAAAGTTGCTGGTGCATTACATAGTCCAAATGACATGCGTTAGAATGCAAAAGTACCATAAGGACATGTAAATGTGGTATTTTCCTGATCTTCAGGAGCAATTGATATCTGGTTGTAGCCAGAGTATCCATCTAAGAAACAGTACCACCGTTTTCCAACCAACCTGTCAAGCATCTGGTCCATGAATGGCATCGAGAAGTGGTCCTTCAAGGTCCACTCATTTATCTTCCTTAGTCCATGCACACTCGCCATCCAGTGACTGGTGTTTGTCTGACCAACTCATTCTCTGCATTCACGACCCTAGTCATACCACCTTTTTTGGGTACACATTGCACTGGGCTGACCCAGTGACTGTCAGAAATGGGGTACACCACCCCATCATCTAACCACTTGATAATCTCCTTCTTGATCACCTCTTAATTCGGTGGGTTTAACCTTCATTGGTGTTCCATGCTTGGGCTGCAATCCTCTTCAAGCTGGATCTTAATAAGTGCATATACCCAGAGGTATCCCGATGATGTTAGCAATGGTCTACCCAATTGCCCTTTTGTACCTTATCAACACTTTAATCACAACTATGACCTGTTTATCATTCAAATATACAGCTAAGATCACAGGTAAAGTGTTGTTAGTACCCAAAAGTACATACCTCAGGTGACTGGGCAGCTATTTCAGTTCCAGCACAGGTGGCTCCTCAATAGATGGTTTTGCTGGAGGACTTGACATATTTTTCAAATCCAAGTCCAGTTTCTCTGGAAATGAAGAGTGTGCTCCCATTCCTTCCAAAACGTTCACGGTCTCTACATAATCATCCCGAAAATCAGCTTCAAAGTTCATCAACACAGCTGCTAATGTTTGAACAACCAACCTCTCTTCAATGGTTGCTCCCATCTCTTCTTCATCAACAACTTCTATTGCAGACACCACATTCATGTCATGTGGTTGTTTCATTGACCGGCAGATATTAAACTTTACCTCTTCCTTGTTGAGTCTGAACTTTAGTTTCCTCTCTCAACATCTACCAAGGCCCGTCCTGTGTCCATAAATTTTCTTTCCAAAATTATGGGAGCCTCAAAATCCACTTTGCATTCCAAGATCATGAAGTCTGCCGGAGAGATGAACCTTTCCACCTTTACGAGCATGTCACATAGGATGCCCACAAGCCGCTTCACTGACCTATCCACCATCATCAACCTCATTGATGTGGGTCTTGGAACTCCTAACCCAGTTGCTTGTAGATGGCCAATGTCATCAAGTTTATATTGGTCCCTAGATCACACAAGGCCTTTGCAAATTTGATTGATCCAATGGTACATGGTATAGTGAATGGACCTGGATCTTTCTTCTTCTGTACCAGAGATCTGGTAGCAATAGCACCGCAGTGATGAACATTATTAGTCAAATCAATACTTACAACTCTTTTTTTTGTAACCAAGTCTTTCATGAACTTTGCATATCCTGGCAACTTCTCCAGGGCTTCAACCAAAAGTATGTTTACTAACAGTTGTCTCAGCATGTTAATGAACTTTGCAAACTTCCCATCTTCAGCCTTCTTTTTGAGCCTTTGAGGGAAATGAGGAGGTGGTCTTGGTATCTGCTGAAGAGTCATAGTTCCCTCAACCTTTTTTTCTTTTGCTCTTGCTGGTTTTTCTATTGATTGAGCATCTTCCAAATCATCTACTTGGTGAGCTTCATCCTCTTCTCTTCCAACTTGTTCCAACACCTGCTCATGTTTAGTACTTGCAGAAATTGGGTCATCAAGAATCTTACCACTCCTGGTGGTGATAGCCATGCAATGCCCGTCCTTCTTAGGATTTCGGATCATGTCACTTGGTAGTGACCCATTCTTCCTCTGATTTAATGAGCCTGAAAGTGGCCCCAACTGCTGCTCAATTTGTTTAATGGAGGTAGTGTGAGAGTCTACCAATTGACTCATATTGGAGAAATCACCTTTCATCTCCTTTACCCCTGCATCAGTTGATTCAACTTTTTGTAGCACTTTGGCCAACATGTCTTCTAGCTTAGACCCACTGGAACTACCACTTGTCTGGTCTCTATTACCTAGGGGTTCATACACACCACTACGATTATTTCTATACCCATCTCTGTTCTGCTAGTTTCCCTGCTCTCTGTATGCTGACCGATTATATTGTCCTTCTCTAGAGGAGTTCCGACATGTGTTTCCAGAGGTGTAACCCTTGTTTCCTGAGTTATAATTCCAGAAACCTCCTTGGTTGCCCAGATAATTAGCTTCCTCATCGAGATCGATATGCTTATCTTCATACCTGTTCGGCTGACCCACAACGTTTACCTTTTTAGATTTTGAGGCAATATGCTTTGAGAGTATATCTTTTTAGGTCCTCATGTGTGCCATGTCCTAATCCCTTTCTTCTTCTGTTTTCCTTTGTTCAGTTGAAAGTTGAAAAGTGTACCCAAGATCTCCTACTTCTGCATCTCTGGTGTACCATGCCCTATTGTTCTTTGACACCTCGTCCATCTGCTGCATGCTCTCTGAGAATGGCTTCCTCATGAATGATGCTCCGCAAACTGCATCAGCAACATGTTTAGTAACATAATTTAAGGATGTATAGAAAGCCTGTTTTAGATGTCTCTCAATAAGACCATGGTTTGGGCACTTCTTCAGCTTTTGGCTGAATCTCCACCAAGTGTCATGCATTGCTTCTCTTGATAATTGCTTTGATTTCGGAAAGAATCATTCCAGGAAAGCCTCATTCAACTCAGTCCAAGTCCTGATTGAGTCATCTGACATCTCATTCAACCAGTTGGTTGCCTCTCCAGTAAGAGACAATGGAAACAACCTTAATCTCATCGCTGTTTGGCTAACTCCAGGCATTTCTTGTGATTTGTAGATCGCCACAAAATTCATTAGATGCTGATTAGAATCATCACCATACCTTTCAGATTTAACCGTTGAATCATAGTGCTGGTGATTGTGAATTTCACACCTGGAGGTAGTGTAGGTAACACTATTGCTCCTGTAGCTCCTACTCCATCCAAGTCAGCATCATCTTCTTCATACGTCATGTGAGCTAGATGCTGTTTTCTTCCCCATGGAGATTTTGGTTGGCGGTTGGGTAGAATTAGTCCATCTACTCCTTAGTTTTCTTCCACCACTCTAGGCTGGTTATTCCCAACGTTCTGCTGAACACCTCTTGCAGCAATTTCAGCTTCCTATCCCAACCTTTGCCTCTGTGCCTTAAGTTCTTATGCATTCACCATTTTTTGAAGTCTTTCGAAGTTCTGGACCATAAGGAATCAATGGAGCTCCTTTACTCCTAGTATTTTGCATGCACAGTAAAACTCACCAGAAAGAGACAGAGACAAAGAACACGACGTAAAATTAAGAAATATAACTACAAAACGAATAAAAGCTAGTAAAACACTTCTGAATTGAAATTCCCCGGCAGTGGAGACAAAATTTGATACGTCCAAACTTACACCTCAATTAAGAGATATAAACGATCGAAGTCAATTTACAGAACTCAACATGAGTTGAGGTAGATCCCACAGAGAATTTCTTTACAAAAATGATTTTAGTGTGGCGTTTACTCAAATGTCGTTATTATTTCCTAAAGAAACAATTATAGAAAGTAAACTGGGTTTAGTTGTAATGTTCTAGTAACTAAAATTTGTAATCAAAATCCATATTAACAATTAACAGAGCTATCAGTTCTCAGTTTGTTTCAATGATTAAAAGAAACTAGGATTGTATTCCCCATAACGTTCACCTAATGTTCTTCGATAGTTGAGTTTCAGGAAATTTAACTCTACAAAATACAGACGAGTTTGATATCTTTGATACTTCTCAATCTAATCAGATAATGTTCCCTCAAGTCCTCTCGGTCCCAGAGTGTTACTAGTTTTACCCTCATTTACAATGGTGTTAAAGTTCTTTTCTCTCGAACTCAAACATTGACTCCATTTCTTCTAGCTAATTTAGCTTTTTCCTAACTACTATTTTTCTCTCGAACAAATAATAGATCCAGTCTCACTCCAATGCGTGCAATAATCAAAATACGTTAATAATTAATGCTAGATTATAATTTGCAAACATAAATCGCCTATCACTCATTTTACGGAATTACATTTCAATTCACGTCATATATCCCACAATCCCAGTTGTGGTATTTAGCCACTCATGATTTTACGTAAACATTTAGAAATACAAAATGAAAACATGTTGAGAAAGTACTTAGAGAATAAGCAAATCAATAAGCTACTTCGATAATTCAAGAACCGGAAATCCAAACTTCAAACTTAATTAAATGTTAAAATCAAAAACCAAAAGATTCGAATAATAGAAACTATGTTCTTCGTTCAACATCAGACTAGATATCCAAAAAAACAAAAAACGCCCTAATTAATTCAAATAAAGTGTTTTAGAAAAAGTCCTACTCGAAGTAGGACTTACTTGTCGGACACTTCACGACCACTTCTACGACCCATCAAGGGCTTCACGGTCCGTGAAGGCCCCCATGGTCTTCACTTAGTACTTCTGCAGTGTTGCATCTTCAAGGTCAACTCACTAGGTAGGTACTACGGGCAACTCCACGGACCGTCATAGGGACCACGGTTCGTCATAGTGTCCGTGGTGTTTACTTGGTCACTTCCTATTTAAGCTTCTCGAGGACTAAGTACTGGATAATTTTCACGATCACAACCACGGGTGGTTATGGTGACCACGGCCCGTGGAACCTTTCGTGGTCTTCAGTTGGTTGCTCATGCACTCCATCTTCCCAAGGCCCAATCAATGAGTCAGCTTCACGAGCTCAACTATGGACCGTTATGAGGACCACGGTCCCTGAGGATGGCCGTGATCTTTACTTGATCCAACCAAATCTCAACTTCTCCAAGCCTTCATACTGGAAATACTTCACGACTGGCACCACGGTTCGTGACAGGGACCACGACCCGTCTAGGTACATGTGGTCTTCACTTGATCACCATCATCTTCTGCTTCTTTTTCCAATTTCCCACACAAGTAAGAATCTGTCTACACATTCATAAAACACATCAAAGCATACAAAAATACACTCAATTCTATTATTAATCCTTAGTTTTCAAGCATCAAATATGCCAAGATTTTGTGGCACATCACTCAACTCGACAATGATTGCAATGAAATGATCTAAATTAATTTATAACATAGGAACATATCCTACACTATCAAAATACAAGACTTTAACCTCACATAAAACTAAAGACTTCACTTAATCCTTCGATCAGTTCCCTTGCCGCGTATAAGAATATATACCTTTTTAAGAAGAATGATTTTTGCTTTTGTGAAAATGTGATTGTAAAAACTAGGTTATTTCTTGAAAAAATGACCAATATAAGATGGACAAAACAATCTAGTGCAGCGCAATTGTTGAGGACTCTATTTGTTAGTTACTGTACCTTACCAACCACTGCAGCTGTGGCAGCTTTATAGCTGTCCTCTGAGACATGTCTGAAACTTCAGCCACTAATGAGATCAAATCCCTTACTAGGTCCCATGATTTATTAAATCATCAAAACTTCATAATATAACATTTTCAATTTAAAATAGTTTCGCTGCAAACATCCATAATATTATATTAATGTATTAACTTACATATGTAGAGCATGTCATCAACAATATATGACATGAAGAAAAAGGAGAAAATATATTTATTTAATACAATACCACAGAGGGAAATAAATAAATAAAAGACTTATCACATGTAAGTAGCTAGTGATGATATGGAAAAGTTGCTTGCCTTCCATTTTTTTTTCTCTTTTGGAGAAATCTTTGCAACGATTTTTTCATGGAAACTCTTGTTTGTGATGGTGATAATGGATCCGAAAATGATGACATTGTCTTTGTTTTCTCCTCCATTTCCTTATTAGCAAGATGTATTTAAGCTCTGGCCTGTCATACCAGAAAAAAATATAATTTATAACATAACAACTCATTTATTATAAAAGAAATTTAAATAAATATCATATTTTTACTTTACAGTAACAACATTTTTCACTCTTTAAGTGAAAATGTGAAAGAGGCTTAACTAATATATATTGATATTGTAAAATTTCGTATTTTTACTAAGTAGTATAGGAGTATATTTCAATTTATGCTATAACAATAGTATGACTTGCTTGTACGCTACTAACTAAGGAAAGAGATTTGAAATATATTTGAACTTTGACTGAAATAGCTGTAAAAATTCCAAACTTTGGGTAGGACCTATTAACCCCATGCACTATTTAATAGTGTATTTTAAAGATATATAAGTACCCACCTGGACAAGTTACTATTTATAATGATGCAATATCTATGATGTCCATGTGTACACCTATATATCTTTAAAATACACTATTATAAAAAGTGCAGGGATTAATAGGTCCTACCCTAAGTTTGGAATTGTTGTATTTTGGTCCAAATTCAGATATATTTCGAACCCTTTTCCCTACTAATTATAGAAGATATAAATTAATTTTTCGAAATCGTACTCAATCCTGTAGTATCTAAGGAAAATTTAGAACATGTCTCTTCCTTAAGAAAATTACTTCATTTTATTTTACCCCCACCCCCCATATCTAATTAAAAATGGAATTTTCCATTACAATAATTATTTTTGCTAGTCAAATATAAAATAAGAACATCATTTCATCATTTCAAAAGTAAAATAAATATTTGTTATTATTTCGATGAATAACTATTTACATCAATTTCTTACTAAATTTATAAGTTCTATCGGATTTTTTTAATTATGAATTTCCATGTAATTTCAGTTCAATTTTTATTAACAAAATTTTCTAGACCACTTCCCACGAACATGGAAAAAAGTTGCATAATTACTTATACTCATATTGTAATTTAGCCAATAGCCCAATTGGAAGAATCTATTGTACCTTTTATGTTTTGACATATAAATATATATGTGTAGATTGAGGAAGCAATATATATGAATTGTAGTTTAGACTATATAAACTACAATTTTTGAATCCATCTCTAGGTAGTTAAGGAGCACTTTCTCCTTTAATAAGTTTTATATGATACAAATTTCAATTAGTCTAGTTATTAATGGATATCCAATACTAAATGAGAAAAAAAAAGACATAAGGGAGAAATTGAACTTCAAAAATTCAAAACATGTATAGACTTAGTTAGGGGTGATATGGCAATATTACTCAAAAACTCCTCATGAACTCTTTTGAAAATCGGTGTTTCATCTCTTCTTAAATGTATAAACATTTACTCTTGGGAATACTTAGTTCCCATATATTATTTAAAAAAAATGAAACTCAACTCTACTCTTCCTCATCCTCCTTTACTCAAGTCTTAAAACAAATTATAAATAATTGTAAAAGACTTCTCAAAATAGGGTTCAATGCCGAATTATGGACGTGAGCGACTCAATTAATGTTTTCAATAACCATATATAGGACTCAATACATGGAACTCAACGACTCCAGAACTCAAGGACTTAATGATCCAACCTAACTCAAGAATGCTCAACTCATAAGGTTCGTGCAGAATTATGAGCATGAACGACTCAACTCAAGGACCTTCATGTATAAAATATGGTAACCCATAATTATGAAATATAGTTTCAAAAGGGTTAGGAACTCAATGCTTAAGAACTTAGAACTCGCAGACACCACTCCTCTCAAAGATACTCAATTTATGGAGTTCATGCGGTATTATGGATATGAATAACTCGACACAAGGGTCTCAAGGAAAATATAAAACTCATGGGTACAACTCTTCTCATTCTCAAACTTACTTTCTCAAAATATAGCTCAAATCGATAGTTGATCTCAAAGGGAGTCACAATTTGACTCAAAGACTTTCTTGAACTCTACTCTTAACTCTTCCTTGAATTTAAATTATGAATTCAAGGATCATGATTTTATATATATATAGGATCTCTACATGATTAAATTAAGTTTATATAGTTGATAATGAGATATGAGAGAAGGCATAAACTGGAGGACATTGGCGCTATGTCAAAGATGAATTAAATTTTATAGTTGCGAAAATAAATTTTGGGACAGAGAACACCGTATCCCCACTGCGAAGCCGAGAAGGGGTGTACTTTTCTGGGGACTGAATTTTTAAAACACCTCCGCGATGCGGGGCTGGATACATATTTTTTCCCAATCTTTTCTTCCTCTCCCAAACTCGAATCAACTCAAACCTACTGTAATTGTAAGGTCAAAACTCACGAATTCTTATAACCCAAAATAATATCAGTGAAACCTACACAAGAAACTATCAATTAACTCATCTTATTTGAAAACCCTCACCTCAACAACTCAACATGAACTTCATTATCAAAGAACGAAGCACAAAACCTCAAGAACTTAACAAGATTATCAATATACTCAATCTCATGGATGAAATTAGTAAAAGAAACTCATGATTGGCGTGTGGGCCAACAAACCAAATACTAAGGAACCTTTTATACCTCTTTTGTATCAAACCCTTGGCGAAACAAATCCTTGATTCGCAAGAAGGCTTGATGAACGCCTTGGACCTTCCCTCTTTTCTCCTATTTTCTCTTCTTGATCTCTCTTCTAAAACTCTAAGTGTAATTAGGATTTGTAAAACTGACCAAATCATATTTGACCCCAAAATATTACTAAAGATCATTTTAATCTGATTGGGTAAGGAAAAGGCCAAAATACCCCTCACTAATTCGGATAGCTTTCCTTAACTGGATAGGCTAACTTCAAACGGGCATATCTCTCTCATCTGAACTCGAAAGTTAGCAAACTCAGTTGCGTTGGAAAAAAGACTCAAAGATCTTCCATTTGATTTCTTGTGGGTCTCCTAATTTATCATGGGCTAAAAGTTATGGTCGTTTGAAGTTGAACAGAAACTTAAAAGAACTTCGGAATGACTTGAATGAAATTTAGTTAGTTATTTTTGGAACTAAAGGTGCTACATCTAGTGACTTTAACACTTAAGAAAATTTAAATTCCTTGGTAAAATCTTACTCAGAACGAACAATGGTTCGAGTCTTAGCTCAAAATTTTGCGAGGTGTTACATTATCTCCCCCTTGTGATCATTCATCCTCGAATGACGGCTGAACTGGGTATAGAACGGGTTACTTTTACTATCTCCCCTGACTCATGATCTTCCCTACTAATACAAGCTGAACTGATTCATACTAAGAGTTGGGACTCTCTATAGCACCTAAATAAAGAATGATGCTGTTGTGAACATAGTAACGCTCTCTATAAGGTTACCTTATCTGAAACAAACAAAGTTATGGCATGAAGTAAGACTAGGAATACCATGCCTCATTGGCTGCAACTCATAACTCTCACAAGGGTACATGACTTATGACCAAGGTTTGCGTCTAATGGTACGCTCTTGCTGTATTCAAGCTTAACCCAAAATCCTAAGGTTCGGGTTCTATACCTCTCTATAGGGAGTCTCATCCCAAGAAAATTACTCTTTACCACCAAATTTATGCTTAGTACTCTAACAACTCAAGGACTCCTATTAACCAACTTCTTGAAAAGTTCCCATTCTCTCATAATCTTTTCCATACCAACTAGAATTTCTTGCATTACTACTCAGAACCAACTACAGGCTCTCATTTAACTATTTCTCATAGTAAAACCTCATCCTCCTCTTCCTCCTCATTTATAACCTTAGGTGGAATTGTCACACCATAATTATTATGATGAGAACATTAATCTTCTCCTTCTAACATCACTCCACTACTAAAAGGACCTCTGAAAAGATATCCCCCATGCTCTTTTGAACTCATTACTATCTTATTCTCAACACTTGACTTGATTTGTCATCTTATACTCTCCGCCTTATGTCTAAAGCTGATACTTGAAAGCTATACACATATCCCATCATCTCTAAACTAGTCTACATCCCCTTCACTCTAATACTCATGAAACATTTACCTCAAGACTACCAAACTCTCCATAAGCCGGTACTAAGACCTCTTTCTAAGATGCTTCTCTTAACCTCTTCTCATCGGCTCCTAAGGCTCTTTTTATCTAACTCTTTAAGAAGTTTACACTTGCACCAGCCTATCCCATATATGCAGCTTAATTATACAATTTAGGCACACATTAAAATCATAGCCCCAATTGGGACCTCGTCTGGTCACATACCACCTCGGGTGTACCTATTACTGCTCTACCTACATGCCTCTCCTCTATGGGTCATAATACCACATTTTCATTGCAAGTTACCACTTTGATCTCCTCACCTATTTTATGTCAAACCTACTGGAGCAGATCTTGAAACAAACACCATCACCCTCATGTTGCCATCTTTTGATCACAACAGTCTTCTCAAAATACAGCTTAGTATCTAGTACTAAACACGGATATCAATATGATCGCTCACACCTTATACTACTTGCGACTACCAGAAAAGTCAAGAAACACTCACTCATAAAGATGTCATGACCCGTAGGAAATCTTTATCTCTCCGTCTTCCTACCTAAAAATTACTTTCACCTTCCATTTCACAACTTAAGTACTATTTACTCACTTCCTGTGCATTACCTCTCAAATAGTTCTATCATCCTTTAAATACCATGGTGTTCTCGCTTGCATCTATCACCTCATGAATACTCTACTCCCTTCTTCAACACATGTATTTAGTCTCCTCTAACACGATGGCACATCAGCATCAACCTTATTCTAGTCACAAGTGTCCTCTATCTCATCCTGATTTGTGACTATTCCTCTTCCTTCTATCAAGAACTCTCTACAGCATTTTTATTCCTTTTCCACTCTTAAAGGAACTCATCACTTATAACTGACTAGGTGCATGATTGCAATAACATAATCTGCCCCATTACTATCTCCCTTTCATAGAATTCTATACCTCGACATGCATTTTCTTAACTTAAGGGCACTCCTTACTACTACTGCTCATAATTTCATAATTCATGCTATCATTTAGGGTGAAAATATTACCCACGCTATAAAACACACTTCCTAATAAGGATCTCAGCTGAAAAAAGATTAAGAGAAGAGAGTACAACTCACTTTTAGCTCAAACGCACGATTCATATGAATATGAGTGCATTTTCTTAAACTTGACACTTAACTCACTCCCAGGATTCTCTCTAGCACCTCTGCAGGTATATGACTTCCTCAAGATTTTTGCTAAGAATAACTCATCCATAAGGATTTTGGGCTTTACCTTTTAACAACCTTTAGTATAAGGGGCACTCAAATGGATATGAGAACACACGAGTTAGAATAATTTCCTTATGACACAGTTTTACTACACGATTTGGAGTATGAAAGAAGCAAAACTTTTCTTAAATGTCTGTAGTCCCTCGTTTATAGAAATGGCCTCTCACAACCATAAACAAGACCCTACTAACATGACTTCATAGACACCCTAGGACACTTGAACTCTGTGCTTTGATACCAAGTTTGTCACGACCCGAACCAACACCCTGGACGTGGTCCACACTTGAGAACCATTGTTGGTCCCCAAGCGAACCCTCATCTTGGCTGGTTACAAGTGGAAAACTAAGTCAAACATGCATAAGCTTTAAACTGAATTAAATTCATTGAACTCCAATATTGAACTTCAAGAAAGTCTGAACAATACTCAAAAGAAAGTAAATACAGAAAATATTCTCAACCCTATCTATCTATGAAGCCTCTACTATTACAGAAGTATATCGGGACAAGAACTACGACATCTCAAAACTACTAACTGCAAGGTAAGGTGAAATTTTCTGAAATATAAGAAGGCTCACCAAAGCTGACTGGAGTATCACATGACCTGAATGTACGAGGATGTTAGAGAAATTCTAAAGCATAAATATAATCTTGAACTGATAAAAGTAAACATTCTTACCTCATCTAAAATCACTCAACTTAGGAAGAAGATACTCAACTCAAAGATTTGATACTCAACTCAACTAAAATGAATAGGGCTCAACTCAATAATAAGATACTCAACTATGTGAAAGATAGTTCAACTCAACTCAATGAAATTCGGCTCAACTCAAAAATAATATACGTAACTCTAGATACTCAAGGATAAAGCCACAATAAAAGATGCAATATATGGAATGTTGTAATTGATTGAATTGTGTTATATTAAGCATGAATTGATGATTTCCTATGGTTTTTATGATGAATCCTCCAAGAACCCATAAAATCCCCATATTTCTAAATTGTAATCTTGTGATGTGGGTCTTTGTTGATGAAAGAAGAATGTTATGAAATTATGCATGTAGTGATTGGGTTACTTGAATTATGATGCTATCCATGTCTAATATTTGAATTCTAGATGTGTTGATTGAAATTGAGCTTTGAACCTTAAAAGGGCAAAGTATGAGAATTACACATGTTTTCATGAAATATATGTAAATGCTTTAAGAACACTTTGAGAGTGAAGTGTCTATGATTATGATGTAGTTGAAAGGATATTCGCATATACACACCTATTCATGAATATGATATGATGTGAAAGGTTTTCTCACATAATGAAGATTCTAAGGTTGAAAGGCTTTCTCACCTAACTGAATCTAAGACCTGTATGTAGACATGGACGGTGAAAGGTTATTTTCCTGCATGATCTAAGAGCTATCTTCTGAATTAAGCATGGGTTGACTGTCAAAAACATTCTTCCATGAATATGAACTAAGTCAAGACTTAATAAGTACTCCGTAGGAATAATTTCTTAGAACTGAGTGGATATTGATATGAGATGGGAGCCCTCACATTAGTTGAGCCTACATTTGGAAGCCCTCAAGATAGTCGAGGTCGGATTTCTAGTAGCAATCTCCTTATCTCATAAACTATGTGCCCCCATAGGTTATTTAGCTAGCGGATCCACCTAAGCTAAAAGTATGGTTCTACTTTAGGCAAGTAGGACACCCCTTTTCGGTGTGGGTAACACTGGAGGATCATGTTATAGCTCACATGGCTTCATGTTGGTCAAGTCTTATTTCCACTATAAGGACATGAATATGAATTATGAAATATGTTCACTTAATAAGCTTTGTATATGAGTCTGAAAGTCTCTTAAGATGATGATGATTATGTTGGCTATGTTTTATGAGTTATGCTCTCTAAACTCTTAAATCGTGTTTAAATTGATAAATTTCATACTTTCAAATGAAATGACCCTTTAATTAGCATGTTTTCAATTTTTTTATGCATGGCTATCATACTTAGTCCGCTTTTGTACTAACGACTACTTTTCCTACATTTTCCCCAAGTGTAGGCTCCAGTTCTCGAGGTGATAATTCTAGTGGCCAGAGCTTAGACTTGAGTATCTTCCAAGCTTGGTGAGTCCTCATGGTTCGAGGAAGGCTTTTCCCAATGTTGTAGTTTTGTTCATGTATTTCCCTTTATGGACATGTTGTAAGGGATAGGCCCTATTTCTTTCAAACATTATAATAGATGTCTATGTTGACACTTAGTGTCTAGACTTCCACTTTTCTTTTATGAAATTTTTAGTCATTGAAATGTGTTTTTACGCTTATTGTTCTATTGCTTATGTTATAAAGACTAAGTTGCTTGTATGGAGTAGTTCGGGTTTCTATACGCCATGTTACTTTTAGGGGGTACCCCTGGGTTGTGACAAACTTGATAAATAGAGCACAAGGTTTAGAATGATTTTAGGATTATGTCTCATAAGCCACGTCTAGTAGAGTCGCACACCACATTTATGAATAAGAAGCTATAAGATGTTTAGGAAATTCCACTTCTTTCCTTACTCTTAAGTTATGCGATAAAGTTTAACTTTATATGATCTTTATTCTAATCCTTTCTCGATGGTCTACATTATATGACTACTCAAATGGCTTTCACAAGAAGGAATGAGGAAGAGAATGTGAATCGAGGAGCTCCTCTTCAAAATCTTCAAGCTCCAGTTGATCCTTTAGCCTAGAATGTTACAAATGCAGAGTTTAGGGTAGCTTTTCAAGTTCTGGCTCAAGCCGTAATGGCCCAAGCGAATAAAGAGGTGATTGCTCCCGTGAACCCTAATGTGAATTCCGCAGCTTCAAGAGTGAGAGACTTTGCAAGGATGAACCCTCCAGAATTTTATGGCTCTAAAGTGGAGAAGGATCCTAAAGGGTTTATTGACGAGGTCTATAAGTTACTTTCTATTACGAGGGTTACATAAATAGAAAAGGTACAGTTAGCCGCTTACCAATTGAAAGATGTTTCTCAAGTGTGGTAAGATCAATGGAAGGAAGAAAGGCCGGTAGGAGCGGGTCCCGTTGAATGGGAAGTGTTTAAATTGGCATTTCTTAATAGGTTCATTTCCCTTTAGTTGAGGGAAGCTAAGATTCAAGAGTTCATTAACCTTCGTCAAAGGAGTACGAGTGTGAAGGAATATGCTATAAAGTTCACCCAAGTATCCAAGTATGCTCCAACATAGTGGCAGATACGAGGGATAAGATGAATAAGTTTCTGATAGGAGTGTTCGGCATAGTATTCAAAAAATGCCGTACGACAATGCATGTGCAAGATATGGATATTTCAGATCTCATGGTACATGCCTAACAAATGAAGGAAGAGAAACTTAAAGAAAGGAATAGGGAGGTGAAAAAAACTAGGACCAGTGATGGGAACTTCTCCAATACTAGATATGATGGACAAGATCGACCAAGGTTTAGACAAAGGTTTTCCAACCAAGGTTCCTCTAGCACTCCTCCAAGGGTCAACAAGGATAGAATGTCCAACCCTAAACCATAAGGAGGTGTTGGTAGTGTTTCTTATGTGACTAGGTCTACTTGTGTGAAGTTTTGGAAGAAGCATGATGGTAAGTGCCTAGCCAGCACGGAGGGTTGGTATGATTGTGGAAAGAGTGGACACAAAATGAAGGATTGCCCCATACTTATGGCTAAGGAAATAGAGGGCAAGCAATCTCCTCCTAGTGGTTCAAACTCCAATGCTCCCAAACAAAACTGCTTCTATGCTCTCCAAATCGAGGTGAACAAGAGAATTCTCCGGACGTGGTCACAAGTATGTTAAATTTTTTCCATATAGATGTGTATGCTTTGTTAGAGTCCAGTGCTACTTTGCCTTTTGTGACACCATATGTGGCAATGAGATTTGATCTGAGCCCTGATGTGTTGTTAGGACCTTTTTCTGTCTCTACTCCTCTTTGTGATTCTTTGGTGGCTAAAAGGGTTTATAGAAGATGCCCCATTTCCCTATCCCATAGAGTTACTCTTGTTGATTTGGTAGAGCTTGATATGCTAGATTTTGATGTTGTACTTGGTATGGATTGGCAGCACTCTTGTTATGAATCGATTGATTGTAGATATTGGGTATTCAAGTTTCAGTTCCTGAATAAGACTATCCTTAAGTGGAAGGGGGGAAATTCTATGCCTAAGGGTCAGTTTGTCTCTTGATTAAAGGATTGAAAGATGATCTCCAAGGGTTGCATTTACCATAATATTAGGGTGTGGGATGTAGATTCTGAAACCTCTACTCTTGAGTTGGTCCCTGTTGTAAATGTGTTTTCAAAAGTGTTCCTAGATGATCCACCTTGTATTCCTCCTTGCGGGAAATAGACTTCGGTATTGACCTTCTCCCAAATATGCAACCTATCTCAATTACTCCTTATAAAATGGCCCTAGCTGAGTTAAAGGAGTTGAAAGAACAATTGAAGTACTTGTTGGATAAGGGCTTCATCCGACCGAGTATCTCACTATGGGGTGCTCTCGTGTTTTTTGTTAGAAAGAAAGATGGGTCTCTTCTTATGTGCATTTATTATCATCAGTTGAACAAAGTGACCATTAATAATAAGTATCCTCTTCCAAGGATAGATGATTTGGTTGATCAAATACAAGGGGCTAGTTACTTCTCGAAAATTGACCTTAGGTCGGGTTATCACCAATTAAGGGTGAGAGGTGAAGATATTCCAAAGACGGCTTTAGGAACCCGATATGGTCATTATGAGTTTTTCATTATGTCGTTTGGGTTGACTAATGCTTCGGCAATTTTTATGGACTTGATGGATAAGGATTTTATACAATACCTTGATATGTTTGTGATTGTGTTCACTGATTATATTTTGATCTATTAAAGGAGTGAAAATGAGCATGTTGACCATTTGAAAATTGTATTGCAAGTTCTTAAGGACCATTAACTTTTCACAAAGTTTAGTAAGTGTGAATTTTGGTTAAAATCTGTGGCTTTCCTTTGTCACATTATATCAAGTAGGGGTATTGAGGTGGATCCTAGAAAGACGGATGCGATCAAGAGTTGGCTAAGACCTCTAACTCCTTTGGACATTAGAAGCTTTTTGGGTCGGCCAGTTATTATAGAAGATTTTTTGAGGTCACCATATAAACTTTGGAAGATATGTTAAGGGCTTGTGTGATTGACTTTAAGGGTACTTGGGATGGCCATTTGCCATTGGTAGAGTTTGCCTACAATAATATCTATCACTCAAGTATTGGTATGGCTCCATTTGAGGCCATGTATGTAGGAGGTGTAGATCTTCTATAGGTTGGTTCGAGGTAGGGGAAATGGCTTTGATAGTCCCTAATTGGTTCTAGATGACATTGAGAAAGTCTTACTCATTATACAGAGATTGAGAACGGCTCAAAGTCGACAAAAGTCCAATGCCGATGTGAGGAGGAGGGATCTAGTAATGAGGTTAACGATTGGGTCTATTTGAAAATCTCGCCCATGAAGGGTGTGATGAGATTTGGAAAGAAGGGGAAGCTTAGTCCCCGGTATGTAGGCGCATACAAAATTTTGAGGTGTATTGATAAGGTTGACTATAAGTTAGATTTTCCAAGTGAGTTAGCTTCGGTGCATCCCATTTTTCATGTCTTCATGCTTAAAAAGTGCATCGGGGATCCAACATCCATAATCCCCTTAGAAGGGTAGGGGGTTGGTGAAAGTCTTTCATATGATAGAGTTCCGGTAGAGATTCTAGACCGACAACTTAAGAGGTTGAGAAACAAGGAAATAACTTCTGTGAAGGTTTTGTGGAAGAATCAACTAGTTGAGGGTGCTACTTGGGAGGCCGAAACCGATATAAAGTCCCGGTATCATCTTCTTCCTTCTACTCCTACCCTAGCTTGAGGTAATTATTTCCTCTTGAGTTTTCCTTATTTTGGGAGTCATGTCTGTTATTTGAGTTTTCCCATGATTTCCCTATGTTATGCATGTTCATGAGAAATTTATGTTTTTTAAGAAAATGAGCTTTTATGATTGAGTTTCCTCATGTTGTTGTGCTTTGAGTAAGAGTTGCCTATATGATTCATGAGATGAATTGTTGAACATGCTTTAGTTATGCTTTTGAGAATAAATTGAATAAAGGCTCCATGAGATTGTGTTGACTATGCTTTTAGCTTGGAGATGGTAATTCCTCCTAAGAACATGAGAAATATTTAGATTTCGTGCATAATGGGTTGTTAGATGTAGTTCCCACTTCCTTGTGGTGCATTGAGCATGTATGAGTTGGAGTGGATACTTCCTCCTTTGAATTTTGCATTGTTTTAATTGTTTTGCATGCAAGATGGGCTGCTAGTCTTGAGTCTTGTGTCTAGAAACGTCCCTAGAATCTCATTCGAGCAAAAGTGATCCCAAAGGGAATATATTGTAATACCCATACCCGAAAGAGAAAAAGTTAGCAAATTGTAAGAACTTTCAGGTGCCACCCACAAAGGCCAACCACACCCCGTTGGTGGGCCTTGTGGATGGGCACCATGGGAGGCTGCCTAAGGCAGTGAACTACGGCCAGGACCCATGCCCCGTGGAACCACCGCCCATGGTTAGGAGTCATGAGTCAAAGTCCAGAAAACTAATCCACGGTTCACCAGGACAGACCGTAGGTCCATCCACGGTCCGTCGGTTAGGTCTCGTGGGTGGGGCTTGTGGGACGGTTAAGTTGAGGACTTAAGGATCTTTTCCGGTTTTAATCCAACTTAAGTGAAGTCGTTTTGCCAAAAATTAGGATCACTATATAAGCCTTTTTAACTCTTAAATTCACCCAATTAAGTCATAAATTCCCAAAGTTCATCCTCTCCCAATATTCTCTCTCTCGAACTTGAAGAAAAAGAAAAAGAAAAAGAGGGAAGTTGGAGCTAGGGTTCAAGAAGCAAAGTTCTTAACATCAAATTCATTGGGCTTTATTGTTGAGGTATGGTAGCTTTCATCCACGGATAGATTTCGTCCACAGAGTCCCTTCAAAATCCTAATTTCAACGATAGAAATCCCCATATATTAGGGTTTGATTCCAATCATGGGTTCCTTTCAAAATTTATTCTAATTGATTGAATTGTGTTATATTAAGCATGAATTTATGATTTGATATGATTTTTATGTGAATCCTCCAAGAACCCATGAAATCCCCATATTTCTCAATTGTAATCTTGTGATCTGGGTCTTTGTTGATGAAAGAAGAATGTTATAAAATTATGCATGTAGTGATTGGGTTACTTGAAGTATGATGATATCCATGTATAATGTTTGAATTATAGATGTGTTGATTGAAAGTGAGCTTTGAACCTTGAAAGGGCAAAGTATGAGAATTATGCATGTTTTCATGAAATATATGTAAATGCTTTAAGAACACTTTGAGAGTTAACTGTTTATGATTATGATGTAGTTGTTGTGTTGTTGAAAGGATATTCTCATATACACACCTATGCATGAATACGATATGATGTGAAAGGTTTTCTCAAATAATGAAGATTCTAAGGTTGAAAGGCTTTCTCACCTAATTGAATCTAATACTTGTATGTAGACTTGGACGGTGAAAGGTTATTCTCCAGCATGATCTAAGAGATATCTTATGAATTAAGAATGGATTGAGTGTAAAAACAATTCTTCCATAAATATGAACTAAGTCAAGACTTAATAAGTACTCCGTGGGAATAATTGCTTAGCACTGAGTGGATATTGATTGAGATGGGAGCCGTCACGTTAGTTGAGCCCGGGTTTCTAGAAGCAATCTCTTGGGATAGAAGCCCTTATGATAGTCGAGGCTGGGTTTCTAGTAGCAATCTCCTTATCCCATAAACTATGTGCCCCCATAGGTTATTTAGCAAATGGATCCACCTAAGATAAAAGTATGGTTCTACCTTAGGAAAGTAGGTCACCCCTTTTCGGTGTGGGTAACACCGGGGGATCATGTTATAGCTCACATGGTCTCATGTCGGTTAAGGCTTATTCCCAAAATAAGGACATGAATATGAATTATGAACTATGGTTACTCAATCAACTTTGTATTTTGTCACGACCCAAGGTTATGCCCTAGATGTAACATGTCGTACTAGATCCCGAAAGGCCTAACATAAGCCACTTAGAATATCTTAACATAAAGCAATATAAATGAGATGAAAATTTTAAAACATTTTCCATACAATCGAAGTCTTTAAAAAAGCAAGCGGAAGTCTTTCACACTTTGTCTCAAGCCATCTAAACTCAAATTTGAATAAAATTTTGGGACACAGCCCATACAAAAGTCTAAAAAATAAAATAAAGACATAAAGGAAAGGTGATCACATCCTCTATGCTATGAGGACTCACCAAGTCTTCAACTCCTTTGCTCTACTATAACATACATACATACTTCATAGCTAATTCAAGTGTAGAGGGTTAAGGATGAGGAAACTAGGTCATCAACACCACAACAACACATTAGGTATAGCATCATTACAATCTAAGTAATTCACCTTTCATACTCGAGTTCAAGGAAGAACCAACCTTCATACCTTCTTGCCTTTCTTGGGGCATCCATGCTTCAATTACCAATTAATTCATAACAAATATATAATACAAGGTAATTCATGAAGTAATAACATAATGAACATCAATATAAGCAATTGACATATTCCTTTCATAGCCTTCAAGGCTTCATTCCAATAATCAACCCTAATTTCATAGAAATTATACATAACCTAGGGTAGAATCATCATACAAACATGAATTACATAACATCACATTCAATTCATACCCTTCAATCAATATCCAAAACAAACTGAGGTTAGAATTAGGAAAAGAAGGAGAAACATTGGTCTCATGGGGAATTCTTCAAGAAACCACCTATACAACATAAATTCATCCATAATTGTTCATATAGCATCAATCAAAGTCAGTTTATAACATCAATTTCACTTTAGAAAGAAGACCCACGTTTTTGGATTGAAACCTAGAAATTAGAGATTTTGAAATTCATCTTGAAGGGGTCTCTTGGAGAAAGGAATCCCAAGAGTGATAAGCAACCATACCTTGTTGATGAATTAACCACAAAAATCTGAGTTGAAACCTTGGAGAGATGGTCTTCTTCTTGAAGCTCCAATCTTCTTCAATGGAGTTCTTGAGAAGAGAGAGAGTAGAAAGAAGGAGGAACTTTAGGTTTAGATCTTTGGGGTATTGTGCTTGAGTGATAAAAGTGAGGTAAACTGACTTAAAGATCATTATATACACGTCCCCTAAAGTACCCAAAATACCCCTCACTTAGTTGGACTCTTTAATGAAGTAAAAATTGATTTCTGAATTTCTGCATTTTCGTCGTGGAACAAGTCCGCGACGCGGAGCTGTTCCTTGAAGATACTTGGAATTAAATTTCGAGACAGTAGAGTCCGTGACACGACCCCGTTGCGAACTAAGTTTTTTCTCCTTGGGGGAGCTAGTCCGCGATGCGGAGCTATTCCCTCCAATTGTAATTTGCAAGCTGTCTTGGTAGCTTGCTTGGCCAAGGTTGGGATCCTCATCGGATTCCCTTAGGGTGACCCCGGGGTGTCGTATTGGAATGTTTTGACCTTAGATATATATATTTGCCTAATTGAAATCTTTTTACAAGATTATACCATCATACGACACTCCCAAACCTACCCAAAACCTAAGGACACACTAGAACACATTCTACTCTAGTTTTTGGACGTCGTGGTTGTTTCTTGACGTTTAGACTTTTACTATTCCAAACTAAGTCAATTGCATTAATTTAGGTTTAGAAACATCATTTTTACTATTTTTAAGTCATTATTCATAAGGTGTGGCTCTAACTTAAGTCATACAATTTCCGGGGTGTTACATTAAGTTTACCGAATAGTCCAAGTATGCTCCATCCTTTATGGCGGACACTAGAGGTGATATGAGTAGATTTGTAACGGGTATGTCTAGTTGGGTGAGAAAAGAATGTTGTTCGGCTATGCTTCATGATAACTTGGATATATCCTGTCTTATTGTGTATGCTAAGCAAATAGAGGATTAGAAACTCAAAGAAAGGAATAAGCATGCGAAGAGGCCTAGGATCGATGATGGAAATTCTTCCAAGGGTAATTCCAAGGGTCAAGGTCGACCAAGGTTCAAGAGAAGGTTCTCCAACCAAGGCTTCTCTTGTGCTCCAAGGGTTAAAAGAGACAGGGTGCCTAACCCTAAGCCTCAAGGATGCAATAGTGGTGAATCTTCTGTGACAAGGCCTACTTGTACCAAGAGTGGCAACAGACATGAGGGAAAGTGTATTGTTGGAACATATTGTTGCTTTTATTGTGGGATGAATGGTCATATGGTGAGAGATTGTCCCATGCTAAAAGTTCAAGGAAGAGAGGGCAAGCAAGCCCTTCCTAGTTATTCAAACTCCAATGCTCCCAAGAAGAACCGCTTATATTCTCTTCAATCCTGAGGTGACCAAGAGAGTTCCCCGGACGTGGTAACGGGTATGTTGCAAGTCTTTTCAATTGATGTTTATGCATTATTAGACCTTGGTGCCACTTTATCATTTGGTACACCTTTTGTGGCTATGAAATTTGAATTACTCCCCGAAGAGTTACTAGAACCTTTCTCGGTGTCTACCCCGGTTGGTAACTTGATAGTGGCAAAAAGAGTCTATAGGAGTTTTCCTATTTCTTTGTCTTATAAAGTCACTTTGGTTGATTTGGTAGAATTAGACATGGTTGATTTTGATATAATTTTGGGCATGGATTGGTTGCATGCATGTTATGCTTCAATAGATTTTAGGACCCAGGTGGTCAAGTTTCAATTTCGAAAAGAGCCAATTTAAGAGTGGAAAAGGGGGAATTCTATTCCTAGAGGTCAATTTGTTTCATGTCTAAAAGCTAGAAAAATGATCTCCAAGGGGTGCATGTATCATATTGTTAGGGTTATGGATGTTGAGTCCAAGGTCCCTTCTTTAGAGTCGGTCCCCATGGTGGGTGAGTTTCCGAAAGTCTTTCCCGATGACTTGCCCGACATTCCTCCCGAACGAGAAATAGACTTTGGCATTGATATTTTACCCGATACACAACCTATATCTATCCCTCCCTATAGAATGGCTCCGCTAGAATTGAATGAGTTGAAGGAGCTACTCAAGGCCTTGTTAGACAAGGGTTTTATTCAACCAAGCATCTCTCAATGGGGTGCTCCGGTATTATTCGTAAAGAAGTAAGATGGGTCCCTTAGAATGTGTATTGATTATTGCCAATTGAACAAGGTCACTATAAAGAATAAGTATCCTCTTCTTAGGATTGACGATTTGTTTGATCAACTCCAAGGGGCTAACTATTTCTCCAAAATAGATCTTCATTCAAGTTACCATCAACTAAGGGTAAGAGGGGTTTCCATTCCTAAAACGGCCTTTAGGACCCGATACAGTCACTTTGAATTTGTGGTTATGTCATTAGGGTTGACCAATGCCCCCACGACATTCATGGACCTAATGAATAGGGTATTTAGGTAATATCTTATTTCATTAGTAATCATTTTTATTGATGATATTTTGATCTATTCGAGAGTAAGGGTGAACGTATGGATCATTTGAATATTGTATTGCAAGTCCTTAAGGACCACCAATTGTATGCAAAGTTTAGCAAGTGTGAGTTTTGGCTAAGGTCAGTTGCCTTCCTTTGTCATATTGTGTCGGGCACGGGTATTGAGGTAGATCCTACGAAGACGGATGCATTCAAGGGTTGTCCTAGACCTCTAACTCCTACTGTTATTAGAAGCTTCTTGGCTTTGGTCGGTTATTATAGGAGGTTTTATAACGGTTTTTCCTCCAGTGCTTCCCCGTTGACGGCCTTGAATCAAAAGAAAGCTAAATTTGTTTGGTCGGAGGCTTGTGAGAAAAGCTTCCAAGAGTTGAAAGATAGACTTACATCTGCTCCGGTGTTGACCTTAACGAAGGGTACCGATGGGTTTGTAGTATATTGTGATGCTTCTAGAGTAGGTTTGGGATGTGTCCTTATGCGACATGGTAAAGTGATTGTCTAGGCTTCAAGGCAACTTAAAGTACATAAAACAAATTATCCAACTCATCCTCTCAAATTAGCGGTGGTGGTGTTTGCCTTGAAAATATGGAGACACTACCTATATGGGGTCCATATAGATGTTTTTACCGACCACAAGAGTCTTCAATATGTGTTTAGCCGAAAAAACATGAATCTCCGACAAAGAAGGTGCTTAGAGCTTTTGAAGGATTCTGACATGAGTATCCTTTACCACCCCAGCAAAGCCAATGTAGTTATGGATTCCCTAAGCAGATTATCCATGTGTAGTGTGGCTTATGTAGAAGATGAGAAGAAGGAATTGGTTCGTGACGTGAATAGGTTGGCCTCGTCAGGTGTCTAACTAGTGGATTCCACCAAGGGTGGATTCATGGTCTATCATAGTTCCGAATTGTCCTTTGTGGTTGATATGAAGTCTAAACAACACCTTGATCCTATATTAATAGAGTTGAAAGAATCAGTTCTCAACAAGTCCGTTGAGGCTTTCTCCCAAGGGCAAGATGGGGTTCTTAGGTACCAAGGTAGATTATGTGTTCCAGATGTTGATGGCCTAAGAGAGAAAATTTTAGAAGAGGCTTATGGTTTGTGGTATTCTATTCATTCGGGAGCCACCAAGATGTACCGTGATCTACGGGAAGTCTATTGGTGGAATGGTATGATAAAAGATATAGCGGGTTTTATGGCCAAATGTCTGAATTGTCAACAAGTTAAGGCTGAAAACCTAAAACCGGGGGGTTTGTCCCAAAATATAGACATTCCCACTTGGGAGTGGGAGGAGGTGAATATGGACTTTGTTGTGGGTTTGTCTCGTACTCGAAGGCAATATGATTCTATTTGGGTCATTGTTGATAAGATGAGTAAATCAGCCCACTTTATTCCCGTCAAGGATTCTTTTTCTGCGGAAGACTATGCCAAGTTGTATATCAAGGAGATAGTGAAGTTGCATGGGGTACCTTTGTATATCATTTTGGATCGGGGTACTCAATTTACTTCACATTTTTGTAAGGAATTCCAACAAGGGCTTAGCTCCAATGTTAAACTTAGTACCGCTTTCCACCCTCAAATGGATGGTCAAGCGGAACACACCATTCAAACTTTAGAGGACATGTTGAGGGCTTGTGTGATAGATTTCAAGGGAAATTAGGATGATCATCTCCCATTGATAGAATTTGCCTACAACAATAGTTACCACTCAAGCATTGACATGGCTCCATTTGAAGGATTTTATGGTGGGAGGTGTAGATCTCTGGTTGGTTGGTTTGCAGTATGTAAATTTGCTCTAATTGGTCCCGAACTAGTTTATGAGGCCATTGAAAAAGTCCGAACCATTAGAGAGAGGTTGAAGATGACCCGATGTCGGCAAAAGTCTTATGTCGATAATAGAAGTAGGGATCTAGAATTTGAGATTGGTGAATGGGTCTACTTGAAAATCTCACCTATGAAAGGTGTTATGAGGTTTGTTAAGAAGGGGAAACTTAGTCCCCGGCATGTGGGCCCATACCAAATCTTGAAATGTGTTGGGAAATATGCATATGAATTAGACTTGCGAAATGAGTTGGCTCCGGTTCACCCGGTGTTTCATGTTTCCATGCTTAAGAAGTGCATTGGTGATCTGGTATCCATCATTCCTTTAGAGGGTTTAGGATTTTATGAGAGTCTATCCTATGAGGAAGTTTCGGTGGAAATTTTTGACCGGCAAGGAAAGACGGTGAGAAATAAGGAAGTAGCTTCCGTTAAGGTTCTATGGAGGAATCACTTAGTTGAGGGCGCTACATGGGAGGCCGAGGCCGATATGAAGTCCCTCTATCGTCATCTTTTTCCTTCTACTCCTATTCAAGCTATAGGTAAGTAGTTCCTCTTGAGTTTTAAGTGTTTTGGGAGTCATGTGTATTGTATGAGTTTTCCATGAATTCCTTATGTTGTGTATGTTCTTGTGTGAATTCATGTTTAGCATAAGTTGAGTTTTCATGATTTATATGTTCCTCATATTGATTTGCATTTTAGTATAATGATTGCATTTTTTGACTTCATGAGGTGAATTGATGAGCATTTTTAGTTATGCTTTGATGAAATGACATGTTGGCTCCAAATTGTTGTGTTGATCTTGCTTGAGTTAGAGAAGGTAGTTCTTCCCATGTTTATGTGAGTTGATGAGTTTCATGCATATAGGGTTAGTAGATGTAGTTCCTACTTCCTTGTGTTGCATTGACCATGTCTTGTGATAGGGTTGAAGTTTCCTCCTTTTGAATAGTTCATTTGGAAGTCCTGCACATTTTTGATGTTTCATGCATGATGGGTTGCTAGTCTAGAGTTTCTAACTTAGTTTGGTGTCCAGATCATTGATTAGTCCACTATTTGGACTCTTTTAGGACTTTATTTGATAGATTTAGTGTTCTCAAATGCATATTTTGTCTCAATAACTGATGAAAGTCCTTGATTTTTAGGTATTTGGAGTTAGAGAAAAAGCATGGACACTATTGAGGAAAAAAGAATAAGGCAGCTGAATGAACGAAGAAAAGAAGACCTGATGATCGCCTAAACCATTGGGTGAGTCGCCGAAAGGCCTTGGTCTCGCCCAATGTTCCAGTGTGCCAAGCCCTTAAAGACAAAATCAAATAGGCGATAGGAAGGAGCAGTCGGCAAGTCGCCAATTGGTTCCGCGAGGCAGTGCCATATCGCCTAAAGTTACAGAGCATGAAGTTGCTGAAGGACAATGCAGAAAGGTGATGAATCAGACTAAAGGGAGGATCGCCGAGTGGATCGGCGATCCCGACTATCTGCGCCGAGTGATCATTCACACCACACTTTTTGAAAACTACAAATACCTGTTTGAATTTTTAGTTTAGTATGAGATTTTTAATTTTTACATTTCAGCACTTAGTTTTAGAATTACTTAGTTTTTGTAGACAATTTTCCTTAGCTTTCAAGAGTTGAAGATTTCCATTTTCTAAGGATTTGGAAGTGGGTATTGAAGATTCTTCATCCTTGACGCGTGTAAAGGAAATATTTATCGTACCCATTTGATGGAAACACTTTTCGGTATCGATTTCTATCTCTTTTCTATGTCTAGCTAAATCCCCAATTCTTGGGGTGTGATTATGTGAATATGGCTTGAATTTACTGCGGGGTATTGCTTATATAGAGTTATTTTTCTATTTAAAGGTGACTTCGTTCAGTAGTTCTGTTTGAATTTAATGGGGTTGTAGTTGAAAATACAAATTTATCTTTGTGTTCTTGACTTGCTCGAGAGAGGGGTTGTAAAACAAAAAATTACTGAATCGATAGTCTGTGCGTATTGGGTTATCGTGGGTTCAGCTCGAGAGAGTGAATCCTAAACCCTCTCCCACACATTCAGCTCGAGAGAATGAATGGGCTAAGGCGAAGGCTGTGGTTCATTGCCGTTTATCGGTGTTCGAGAGGAACCGATTTGATTCGGGGTAAATTGTTCAAGAAAAAATTTACCCCCACTAAAGACTAGCCTAGTTACCAATTCACAGCGATTTACTATAAATAACATTTACCCGTTTGTTTATTTTAGCCCATATTCCTATCACATCCCAAGAATCTCGTCTCCATATTTGCATTTTCCTTTTAGTTGTCATTTTAGTTGATAATTGCTTACAAAACCCTCTTTGATTATTGACACTTGTGTCACCCTCTTTAATTTATCATGTTTCTCTTTGTAAATGTTTATAGCTATAATTAACTTGACCATTTTTTTGCTTTTCTATTAATTCTCACTTACAAACCGCTCCCTTGGGACTCGACTCCAGCTCACTAGTTGGGTTATATTACTATTGAACGACTGTGGACTCTTAGTATTGGCTGAAGCGCCCGGATACGTCAAGTAAATCATTATTCGAAGATAAATGTTCTAGAGGAGGAGATAATGTAACACCCCAGAAATCTAATGACCTAAGCTAGAGCCTAACACATAAACTAGTAACATAAATAGGATTAACATGAAGATTATAGTCCTAAAATAACTTCCCTAACTTTGTACTAAGGTCCTAGTGCCTAAACGTCAAGGCATGGGCCCCCCAAGGACCTTCAAGGTTCCTTGAGGTGGACCAATGGACTGACCTAAAGGTTGTGAAAAACCAGCATGGTCCACGAAAGGGCACCCATGCGTCGTGGGTGGACTCATGCCCCGTAAGTGGGGGTCGTCAGTCAAGGCTTGGCCATCCCCAAATGATTAAAGTCTCAGTCACTTTCCACGCGTCGTGGGTGGACTCACGCCCCGTAGGTGGGGCACATGAGTGAGGCCTGGACAAAGGCCAAAATGACTAGCCTCTATAACGACCCAATAATCTAGTATGTGAAACTAGAGCTTAACGAGTTTCATTTTGAGTTTAGTTTTGGGTCATGTGTTTTTTAGTGTTTTCCTAAGCTAGGGTGAGGGGTTTAGGAGTTAAACGTCAAGGTATGACTCCCCAAGGACTACCCCAAAGGTCCTTGAGGAGGACCCTTAGGCTAACCCCAAGACCCCAAAGAATGATGAAAGTTGCCAAAAGTTTGGTGACCTATGGAAGGGGACCATGCCCCATTGGTCCATCCACGCCCGTGGATGGCCTCCGTAGGTCAGACACCAAAATTAGCAGACTCTGACCCAGACCATGGACAGATAGGATGGCTCGTGGTCCCATCCACAGTCCGTGGGTGTGGTTGTGAGTCAGTGCTGGTTTTTCTGGTTTGGCTCAGCTAAAAGAAGGGCTTTTTGGTAAATTGTTTTTATGATTGATTAAGTTGAGGGATAGTTATTTTGGGTTAGTTGTGGTATTTAAAGAGTATTAAAACATTATTTCCAATTAATTATTTCAAAACCCAAATTAGAAACGTCCCCTCCCCTATAAAAGTTCTCTCTCTAGAAACCTCTATTGGAGGTGAAGGAATCAAGCTTCCACGGTCAAGACTTCAAGATATTTAAGGGATTTTCGTGGGATTATTCCCTAAAAGGTATGGTAGTCTTCATCCTTGACTTAGTTTCTTTGAAGGAGCCAACTTTAAAGTGGATTTCATGTTTCCAAAGTTCCCTAAAAACCCTAGTTTTCAATCTATGCGTGGGTTCAATTCCAAATCGTTTTCAAAAGGTTTTATATGATGATTTAAGATTATTGATTTAATGGTGAATAAAGATGATTTCTCCTATGAACCCATGTTTTCCCCCAAGTTCCTAAGTTGTGATTAGTGATTGGGAATTGATTGATTATGGAAGTATGTTGATATGTTTATATTGAATCATGTTAATTCCCTTATCTATTGTAGTATCTTAGATGTTTGGGTTGATATTGATGTATAGCCTTGGAAGGCAATTTCATGAAGAATCTATGTATGATTATGATGTGAAGTATATGAATGTGATCTCAATGAAAGAAATATGATCATGATTAGAATGTAATGGTGTTGTTGTTGAAAGCATATTCTCAATTAACACTCATGAATGATGATGATAGAATGTGAAGGGTTTCTATAATGTGATGCTATATCTTGAATTGGTACGTTTATGCATCTTATTCTTGTATAAAGGAAAGTAATGTGGATTGATGTATCTTGAATTGGTAGGCTTAAGGCATCCTTTTTTTTGTATTGCTGAATGTGACCTTCAATGTTGTATCTTGAATTGGTAGGCTTAGGTATCCTCTTCTTGTGTAATGAATGTATCTTGACTTAATGAACATGAATCGGTAGACCTAACGTTGGTAGCCCTATTCTAAATGAATGATAAATTATTCTAGACTATGTCTCGAACCGGTAGACCTAATGTTGGTGGCCCTTCATGATCAGTCTAGAAACTAATGTGATGATAAACCTTGAAACGGTAGAACTAATGGTGGCGGTGTGGCCCTTTCATGTGTGAAATGATGAACCTTGTATCGGTAGACCTAATGTTGGTGGCCCTTCTTGGAAAGTCAATGAGCTATACCTAATGTACCTTGAATCGGTAGACCTAATGATGGTAGCCCTTTCTTGTGTAATGTACTTTGGGTCGGTAGACCTAATGTTGGTGGCCCTCTCAAGTACAATAATGTAATGTAAATGAACTACACTATGGGGATGGAGGCTAAGTACCGAGTGGATATGGTAAGATGGAAGTTCTCCCTACGTTAGGCCGGATTTTAATGAACATCTTTCATATCCCATAACTATGTGCCCACATAAGATAGCTAGTGGATCCACTTAAGCTAAATACACTTAATTCTACCTTAGGCAAATAGAACACCTTCCTTCGGTGTGGGGTCATACGACACCTAATTCCATGATTTAGCTCTCATGGTCTATGTCGGTTAATGCCAATTCCCATCATGTGAGATGTGCATTATGGTTTCTTGAAAAATTCTATGAAGTGTGAGTGGTAGTATGGGATGCTATTCATGCATTGCATGAGTAGGTTTTGAGAGGGCTATAGTGAGTTCTCTAATGTCTTAATGACTAATGTATGAATGTGCTCTTAATGAAGATAATGAAGAATGTTGACTTAAATGTCTAATGTTATGATGCATGCTATAATTGGATTTTAATATGAGTTACTTCCTTGTCATGACTTATTGAATATGAATGTTCCTTGTCTATGGTGGCTCCAAAGGAGTATTTAGAGTGAGTAGTAGTATGGGATGCTACTCATACATTGCACAAGTATGACTTAGGTTTGTCCAAGATGTTGGTCCTAATGTGTACATATGACTTATGAAATGTTTATGTCTCTTATGTATGTGTATTGTGTGAATATGGGAAGGTTGAATGGTAAGTTCACTTTTGGTGACCTTAATGTGGTACTTTAGTGCTGATGATGGTATGGGATGCTATCCATACATTGCACACAGTATATCTCGAGGGTTACTTGAGGTGAAGGCTAAATGTGAAGGTAATGGTTTATATTTTGATTATGCCATAATGTGAAGAAATGACTTGTATGTTGATTATATCTTATACTATGCCTCTTATACTCATGTTCATGAAGGTTTTCTCAAATTGGCATAAAGCATGATTTCCAAAGAAAATGTTCGTTTTAGGCATGGTTTTTGCATGGCTATCATACTTAGTACTTTATGTGCTAACCCATATTTCTTCATTTTTTACCAAAGTATAGGGTTTGGAGATTTGATGTTCTATACTTGGAGAATAGGTTTCTAAGGAGCTTGGAGATAAAGACTTGTTGAGTCCTCATAGTTTCGAGGACAAAACCCACTATGTTCCCTTTATGTCTTTCATTGTATGTTTAGAGTCTTTGTATGGGCTATGTCCTAAAGTTGTATTCAAACTATTAGATGGTTTGAGACATAATGTAGAAAGGACTTCCGCTTACTTTTATGAAAAATGACTTCGATTGTATTTGAAGAAAAGTTTTAAATTCTGCCTTATTTTCCTATGTTCTTATGTTCATGAATGCTATGAGGCTTGTATGAGACCCTTCAGGGTCAAGCACGTCGTGTCGCATTTAGGGGTTAGCCTTGGGTCGTGACAAACATGGTCTCAAAGCACAAGATTTTGGAATGGTTTTAGGATTATTTAAACCGTATCTAGTAAGGTCTTGGTTATAGTGTGAATCGCACCACATATTTGAATAGGAGGCTATTAGGTGTCATGAAAGTCTCACTTCTTCATTCTTCAAGTCGTGCCATAGAGTTTAACTCTATAATGTCTCTCTCCTATTCCTTATCCGATGATCTTTAGAATGTGACCACTTGAAAAGCTTATGCTAGAAGGAGTGAGGGAGGAAGGTTGGTTGTGATGCCAATTATGGGTATGTGACTTGTTAGATTTGAAGTGATGTTGTAAAGTTTTGAAGTGATGTTGTCATGTATGCCGTGTCACATCTAGGGGCTAGCCTTGGGTCATGACTGCCTCAGAACCAACCCACGAGTTACCAACATGGTCCGTGGGTCCATCCAAGCCCCGTGGGTAGGGGTCGTGGATGGGGTCTGTAAAAGCTGTCATTAACTCGGCGAAGGCTTAGTCAAAGCCATAAATTTCAAGAGTTAATATATTAGTGTGCGGTCGTTTTAATTCATTTTTTAAACCTATATATATACTTCTAAGACATTAAACTCCACTTAACACTTCATAACTAAAAAGACTGAAATTGGAAACCAACTCTCCTCTCCAAATTTTCTCTCTCTAACACTCCATTGAAGAGCAAGGTCAAGGTCAAGCTAGGGTTTCAAGAAACAGCCGTTCTTTTCCAAATTCTTGAAACAATTATGCTAAGGTATGGATGCTTTTCATCGTTGGGTAACTATCTCCCGAGGAGCCCCTTCAAACTATGTTTTAAGAGTTCCAAAAACCTAGGGTTTTATTCTATGTCATGGGTCTCCTTCCAAAACGATTTGAATTGTTTAATTCTGGTTTGTTATGTTTGATTATAATGATTTATGATTTGAATAATGGACTACATTAGAGCTAGGATTTCAAGGTTTCTTCCCAAATTTGCTTGGAGTTTCTCCATTGATTCTCAAGGAATCAACTATGGTATGGTTGCTCTTCACTCTTGGGATCTTCTCCCCAAGAGGCTCTCTCAAAATTTGATTTCAAAGTTCCCCAAATTCTAAGTTTTCTTTCAATATCGTGGGTCACTTTACAAATGTGTTTTCATTGAATTACAATGATTAATTATGGTTGTATATGATGATTTGTGGATGAATTAATGTCATGTTGATGGTTTTTGAACAAATCCCGACAAGACCCATGAATTCCCCTTCTTTCTCACTTTAAACCCTAGTATGATGTTAATGGTGGATGAAGGATGAGAATCTAATATGTAATTCCGGAATCCTTTATTGTAGTATGATGTTAATGGTGGATGAAGGATGAGAATATAATATGTAATTGTGGAATCCTTTATTGTATTATGATGTTGCTCTATAGGATAAATGATTATCAATGAATTAGGGTTGATTCTTGATGTGATCCTTGAAAGCTATGAATGAAGGTTGTCAAATTGGTGAATGTTCATATATTGAAGTGTTGATCAACTTATGGTGGAGGTGCTACTTGATTATGAATTGTAGTGATTGAGTTATGTTTCCTCTTCCCTACAACCCATAATGTTGACAAGTATGCTATGATACGAACATGAATGTTAAGCTATGATTATGGTAGTATTGGTATGATGAATAGAAGGTAAATCTCATGAATACTATATGACTATATTATGAATGAATATTATTATATAGTTGATGGTTCTACGATGAAAGGTTATTCTCATCTTAGAACTTGTGAGCTACATGATGAATGATGGGTTGAATCCCTAATGCACTCCTGATTCAGTTAATCTGTAAGTAAAGTCCTAATACTACTTTAAAGAGGGAATTGTTCTTAGCACCGAGTGAACATGAATATGAGATGGAAGCTTTTACCTTTAGCAAGTCCGGTTTCCCATATGGGTTCCTTTTACGTTTAGCAAGTCCGGGTTCCCAAAATATATATGTTGTCTCATGAGATGGAAACATTATATGTTTAGCAAGTCCGGGTTTCTAGTAGCAATCTCCTTGTTCCATAACTATGTTTTCCCACATAGGTATTAGCTAGTGGATCCACCTAGATGCTATTATGTTAGTTCTACCTTGGCAAGTGGAACACTATCTTTTCGGTGTGGAAGTAGAACACCGGATTCCATGAAGCTCACATGGTCTATGTCGGTTATTGCTAATATCCCTATGTTTTAAGAAGATGATCTAATGTATGAATACGACTTATGTAAATGGCTTATGAACTCTAACTAGGACTATTTGAGGGATACTACTTCGTATAGGTGAGGGTATGGGACTTTACCTATGCATTGCACAAGTGGGTTCTTTGAGGAGTTCTTGTGCGGGTCCTTTATATATGGTAAGGTATGAATTATATTAAGGTTGGTTTCACCTATTATGATGCTTATTATGTATGTGACTATACTTCTGTCTTGTTGATATCTTTACCTAATATATATGGGGGTATGGGACTTCATATGTACATTGCACAAGTGGACTTGAAAGGTGGTCATGGGTGGTGTCTTATGATGGTGTAATGTAAATGGAACTCAAGTAGGTATATGTTAGGGCTTTTTGTTATGATCATGAATGTCTTTTACCTTGTAATGTGGATTGGCTAAATGTTCCTTGAATATGCATTATGTCTTCTAACTTGGAATAACATGTTTTCAACTAAAGGTCCCTTTTTGCATGATTTAAATGGTTTTAATTGCATGACTTCCATATTTAGTACAATTGATTGTCCTAACACATATTTCTTCCTTTTTCTTCTATGTGTAGGTTTCGGGAAGTGATTGTGCTACTAAGAGACTCAGGCTTGGATTTAGAATTTCTCCAAGATTTTTTGGTATGTCCTCAAGTTCCGGGGACACACACACTATGACACTTATGTTCTTTATATTGTAATAGACTATTAGACTTCCTATGTACTTGTCATTTTGAGAAAATTCTACTATAAAGGGCTATGGTCCCTATTCGAGATTCTTATGTGTACTTAGATTTTTTCATTGAGATGATGTTGTCTAGACATTCTACGTTCTATTTTCTATTATGAGACACTTTGACATTGATGTTGAAAAGCTTTTAAATTTTGTATTATTCAATGTCTATATGCAATGATTAATATGCTAAGGGCTTGTATAAGATCCCTACGGGGTCAAGTACGCCGTGTTACGCCTTAGGGGTGCTCTCGGGGCGGGACAAACTTGGTATCATAGCATAAGGTTAATTAGATAATATTAGGGTTGATGTCTCATGAAACCACATCGATTAGAGGCTTGTTCGTATGTGTGAAGCGCTCCACAGTTATGAATGAGAGCTGTAAAATGCTTAGGAATTTTCACTTCTTGATTACTCATTGGTTGTGCCTCAAGAATCTTAGTTCTATTAAGTCTTTCCTCCTAATTCTTTTCTTGTGCTTATAGGCTATGAATACAAGAAGGACTAATGCAAGGAGGGCCGGAGAGGAAAGTGTGAATGAGGAGGTTCGCCCTCAAGCTCCTCAAAACCCTCAAGCTCCTCAAAATCCTCAAGCTCCTATTGATGAAGGGGCTATGTCTAATTTGGTGATAATGGCGACTCTTCATACCTTGACTCAACTCATGACGGCACAAGCTAACCGGAAAGCTAGACCCCGGGTAGAGACCAACGTGAGTACCATGGCCTCACGGTTGATAGACTTTACTAGGATGAACCCTCCTATCTTCTTGGGTTCCAAGTTGAATGAAGACCCACAAGAGTTCTTGGAGGAGGTTTATAAGATTGTGGAGGCTATGGGAGTTTCTTCTAATGAGAAGGCCGAGTTGGCCGGGTCCCAATTGAAAGACATGGCCCAAGTACGGTACAATCAATGGAAGGACAATAGGCCTTTAAGGGTAGGTCCCATAACTTGGGAGGTATTCAAGAAGGCTTTCCTTGATCGATTTTTCACCCGTGAGAAAAGAGAAGCCAAAGTTGAGGAATTCATCAATCTTCGCCAATGAGGTATCAGTGTCCAAGAATACTCCTTGAAATTCACGAAGTTGTCCAAATATGCTCCCTCTTTGGTTTCTAACCCGAGAGATGAAATGAGTCATTTTGTCACCGGTGTGTCCGATGCTATTGAAGAAGAGTGCCGAACGGCAATGCTCCATGACAACATGGATATCTCTAGGTTGATGGTACATGCTCAACAAGTGTAAGAGTCAAGGCTTAAGAAGAGGAATAGGGAGGTGAAGAGGTCAAGAGCCGATGAGGGAAATACATCTAACAGTAAGTTTGAAGGTCAAAGTGAACCAAGGTTTAAGAAGAGGTTTCCCAACCAAGGTCCTTCCAATGCTCCTAGGCCTAACAAAGATATGGTGTCTACCCCTAGACCACAACGAGGAAGAGGTGGTAGTTCTTATGTTGAAAAACCTAATTGTTAAAAGTGTGGCAAGAAGCATCAAGCCAAGTGCCTAGTTGGAATAGCCAATTGCTTTAATTGTGGGAAGAATGGTCATATGAGGAGAAAATTCCCTATGTTGAAGGTTCAAGGGAGGGAGAATAAGCAAGCTCAAGCAAGTGGGTCTAACTTCGATGCTCCTAAGAAGAATCATTTTTATGCTCTCCAATCCCGAGATGATCAAGAAAGCTTTCCGGATGTTGTTACTGGTATGTTGCAAGTATTTTCAATTAATGTTTATGCATTGCTAGACCCGGGTGCCACTTTATCTTTTGTTACTCCTTTAGTGGCTATGAAATTTAATGTGCTCCCTGAAACTCTAAAAGAACCTTTTTTCGCGTCTACCCCGGTTGGTGATTCGGTCATAGCAAAAAGAGTGTATAGGGGTTGTCCCATTTCATTTTCCAATAGAGTGACATTGGTTGATTTAGTAGAACTTGATATGCTGGACTTTGATGTCATATTAGGGATGGATTGGCTTCATGCTTGTTTTGCTTCCATAGATTGTAGAACCCGAGTTGTGAAGTTTCAATTTCCTAATGAACCCATTGTAGAATGGAAGGGAGGAAACTTGACTCCTAGAGGTCGAATTATCTCATGTCTAAAAGCTTGTAAAATTATTTCTAAGGGTTGTATCTATCATGTTGTGAGAGTTAAGGACCTTGAGTCCGAGACTCCTACATTAGAGTCAGTCCCCGTAGTAAGGGAGTTTCCGGAAGTCTTTCCTAATGACTTGCCCGGAATCCCTCCTGAACGGGAAATTGACTTCGGCATAGATCTTTTGCCGGATACACAACCGATATCAATCCTCCTTACCGGATGGCCCCGGCCGAATTAACGGAATTGAAGGCACAACATAAAGATTTTCTAGATAAGGGTTTTATTCAACCAAGCATATCACCAAGGGGTGCACCAGTTTTGTTTGTGAAGAAGAAAGATGGGTCGCTTAGGATGTGTATTGATTACCAACAATTGAACAAGGTCACTATAAAGAATAAGTACCCGCTCCTTAGGATTGATGATTTATTTGACCAACTCCAAGGGGGGAGCTACATTTCGAAGATCGACTTAAGGTCGGGTTATCACAAACTTAGGGTGAGAGGCGTTGATGTTCCTAAAATGGCATTTTGAACAAAGATATGGTTATTTTGAGTTCCTAGTAATGTCTTTTGGTCTCACAAATGCCCTGACGACATTCATAGACCTTATGAATAGGGTGTTTAGACAATATCTTGACTCATTCGTGATTGTCTTCATTGATGACATTTTGATATATTCTAAGAGTGAGAATGACCAGATGGAACATGTGAGGATGGTGTTGCAAGTTCTCAAGGACCAACAATTGTATGCTAAGTTTAACAAATGTGAATTTTGGTTGAGATCGGTTGCATTTCTCTGGCATATAGTGTCAAGTGAGGGGATTGAAGTAGATCTGAAGAAAATGGAGGCGGTTAAGAAATGGCCTAGACCATTAAGCCCTACCGATATTAGAAGCTTTTTGGGATTAGCCGGTTACTATAGAAGGTTTGTTGAGGGTTTCTCCTCAATTGCTTCTCCATTAACGGCTTTGAACCAAAAAAAGGTTAAATTTGATTGGTCGGCATCTTGTGAAAGGAGTTTTCAATTATTGAAACATAAGCTTACCTCCGCTGCGGTATTGACCTTACCGGAGGGTACCGAAAGGTTTGTAGTATATTGGGATGCTTCAAGAGTTGGGTTGGGTTGTGTCCCTATGCAACATGGTAAAGTAATCGCTTATGCTTCTAGATAATTGAAGATTCATGAAAAGAACTATCCAACCCACGATCTTGAACTAGCAACAGTAGTCTTTGCTTTGAAGATTTGGAGACACTATCTCTATAGGGTACACGTAGATGTGTTTCCCGACCACAAAAGTCTTCAATATGTTTTTAGCCAAAAATAGTTGAATCTCCGACAAAGGAGGTGGTTGGAACTTTTGAAGGACTATGATATGAGTGTCCTATACCACCCCGGAAAGGTTAATGTGGTGGCGGATGCGTTAAGTAGAGTGTCAATGGGTAGTGTTGCTCACATAGAGGATGAGAAGAAGGAGTTAGTTCGGGAGGTTCATAGGTTGGCCCGATTAGGTGTCCAACAAAGGGATTCCTCCAAGGGTGGGTTTATAGTTCATCATTGTTCCAAGTCATAACTTGTGGTTGAGGTTGAAGGAGTAGGTTCTTGATAAGTTCATGGAGGCTTTCTCCCAAGGGGGAGATGGGGTGCTTAGGTACCAAGGAAGGTTGTGTGTTCCGGATGTGGATGAATTAAGGGAGAGAATTTTGGAAGAGGCTCACGGTTCTTGATATTTTATCCATCCGGGAGCCACCAAAATGTATTGTAACCTATGAGAGATCTATTAGTGGAATGGAATGAAATGGGATATAGCAAGCTTTGTGGCCGAATGCCCAAATTGCCAACAAGTCAAAGCCGAGCATCAAAGACCGGGAGGTCTATCTCAAGATATTAATATTCCCACTTGGAATTGGAGGACGTCAATATGGACTTTGTGATAGGTTTGCCTTGTACTCAAAGGCAACATGATTCTATTTGGGTCATTGTTGATAAGATGACTAAATCAGCCAATTTCCTTCCAGTCAAGGTTTCGTATTCTGCGAAAGACTACGCTAAGTTATACCTTAGGGAAGTGGTGAGGTTACATGGAGTTCCTATGTCTATCATTTCGGATAGAGGTACTCAATTTACTTCACACTTTTGGAAGGCATTCCAAAATGGGCTAGGTACTAAAGTAAAGCTTAGTACCGCATTTCACCCTCAAATGGATGGTCAAGCAAAAAGGACCATTCAAACCTTGGAAGACATGTTGAGAGCATGTGTGATTGATTTCAAAGGTAATTTGGATGATCACCTCCCCTTGATTGAATTTGCCTCCAACAATAGTTACCATTCAAGTATTTCCATGGTTCCGTTTGAAGAACTTTATGGTAGGAGGTGTAGATCTCCGGTTGGTTGGTTTGAAGTAGGTGAATTTGCTCTTCTTGGTCCCGAGGTGGTTTATGAGGCTATTGAAAAGGTTCGACTTATAAAAGATAGGTTAAAAATGGCTCAAAGTCGGCAAAAGTCCTATGTCGACAATAGAAAGAGGGATCTTGAATTTGAGGTTGGTGATTGGGTCTACTTGAAGATCTCACCCATGAAAGGGGTAATGAGGTTTGGTAAAAAGGGGAAGCTTAGTCCTCGGTATGTAGGCCCTTACGAGATTTTGAAGAGAGTTGGAAATGTTGCTTATGAATTGAACTTGCCTAATGAGTTGGCTCCGGTTTACTCGGTATTTCATGTCTCTATACTCAAAAAGTGTATAGGCGATCTGGTATCCATACTTCGTTTAGAGGGTTTGGGCGTTGATGAGAACCTTTCTTATGAAGAGGTCCTAGACCGGCAAGTGAAGAGATTGAAGAATAAAGAAGTAGCTTCCGTTAAGGTACTATGGCGGAATAGTCTAGTTGAGAGTGCTACATGGGAGGCCGAGGATGATATGAAGTCCCATTATCCTCATCGCTTTCTTGCTACTCCTATTCAAACTTGAGGTAAGTAGTTTCCCTTGAGTTTGTAATAAATTAGAAGTTTTGTTTGTTTTGTTATCTTTTGCCATGTTTTCTTCTCATATGGTATAGGTCCATGTTAGAAAGCATGACGTACTTAATTGAGTCTCTCATGAAATATATGTCCCTCCCGTTGAATTGCTTTAGTATGATGATTGCATAATTTGACTTATGAGGTAATTGATGAGCATGTTTAATTGGGTGTAATGAAAAGATATGTTAAATCTCATGTTGTAGTGCATCTGATTATGATGTTGACATATGTGACTTCATGAGATAAGTGGATGAACATGTTTGGTTATGTGGTGATGAAGTAGCGTGAAGGCTTAATATTGCTATGTTGAGCCGGTTTGTGTTGGGGAAGGTAGTTCTTCCTATGATTATATGAAATGGTAGTTTTGGTGCATAATGAAATGTTTGGGCTATAGTTTCTTTGCTTGAGTAGCATTGAGCTTATGATGTGGAGAAGATGTTTTCACCTATGAAATGGGTATCTGATTGATATGTGTTGTTGTTTGGCTGCTAGTCTTGAGTCTTTGTTCCCCTAAGGGTGATTTAAAGTGTCATTCGAGGACGAATGTTCCTAAGGGGAGATATTGTAACACTCCGGGAATCTAACGACCTAAGCTAGGGCCTAAATGATGACTAATGACTTAATGAGAGTAGAAATGATGTTTCAAGACTTAAATCTAAAGTAACTAAATTGGTAAGAAAGTGTTAGTACTTAAACGTCAAGAAACGACCACGACGTCCGGAAACTAGTGCATTGAACTAGTGAGGTGCTAGGTCTTGTGACTTGACTTTAGAGTGTCGTAGGTGGACTGAAGTTTGAAAAAAGGATTAAAAAATGTAAGATTTCATGTTTAGGGTCCAAACGTCTAGGTACGACTCCCCAAGGATCACCTAAGGGATCCTTGAGGAGTATCCAAACTTGGAACCAAAAATAAAGAAGAAGTTGTCCCAAAATAGGTTGGACTCACGAGGGGCAAACCACAAGGTATAGGATGAGTCACGCCCCGTGGAAGGGAGTCGTGAGTCCACACTTAGAATCCTCGAAGTGGCCTCCAAATCAACCCCATCAGTCCCTAACCACGAGCATGCAGTACGGTCCGTAGACCGACTAACGCTCCGTGGAAGGGTCTCGTGAGTTGAGACTTAGTCTCCTTACAAATACCCTTGTCTGCACCCTCTCAGTACCAAACCACGAGTGGCTAGCACGGTCCGTGGTTCAATCCACGCCCCGTGGGCGGGGACTCGTGGATGGCACTCGAGCTCACTTCTTCCACACGGTTTAATAGGGGTAGTTTAGTAATTTACTAATTAATTGCTTAAGGGTTAAAAATGGTTATAAATAGTTATATTTGGTACTTTAGGGTATTATTAAGTAATAACAAGTCTTCCACCTTATAACTCCAAATCACAAAAATCAAAACCCACTTCTCTCTAAACTCTCTCTCTAAAGAATCTAGAAGAAGAAGATTACATTGGAGCTAGGGTTTCAAGGTTTCTTCCAAAATTTTCTTGGAGTTTCTCCATTGATTCTCAAGGAATAAACTAAGGTATGGTTTCTCTTCACTCTTGGGATCTTTTTCCCCCAAGTAGGCCCTCTCAAAAATTGATTTCAAAGTTCCCCAAATTCTAGGTTTTCTCTCAATTTCGTGGGTCACTTTACAAATGTGTTTTCATTGAATTATAATGATTAATTATGGTTCTATATGATGATTTTTGGATGAATTAATGTCATGTCGATGATTTTTGAACAAATCCCCACAAGACCCATGAATTCCCCTTCTTTCTCACTTTAAACCCTAGTATGATGATAATGGTGGATGAAGGATGAGGATCTAATATGTAATTGTGGAATCCTTTATTGTAGTATGATGTTAATGGTGGATGAAGGATGAGAATCTAATACGTAATTGTGGAATCCTTTATTGTATTATGATGTTACTCTAAATGATGAATGATTACCAATGAATTAGGGTTGAATCTTGATGTGATCCTTGAAGGCTATGAATGAAGGTTGTCAAATTGGTGAATGTTCATATATTGAAGTGTTGATCCAGTTATGGTGGAGGTGCTACTTGATTATGAATTTTAGTGATTGAGTTATGTTTCCTCTTCCCTACAACCCCAAGTGTTGACAAGTATGTTATGATACGAACATGAATGTTTAAGCTATGATTATGGTAGCATTGGTATGATGAATACAAGGTAAATCTCATGAATACTATATGACTATGTTATGGATGAACATTATTATATGTTGATGGTTCTACGATGAAAGGTTATTCTCATCTTAGAACTTGTGAGCTATATGATGAATGATGCGTTGAATCCCTAATGCACTTCTTAATGAGTTAATGTGTAAGTAAAGGCCTAATACTACTTTAAAGAGGGAATTGTTCTTAGCACCGAGTGAAAATTAATATGAGATGAAAGCTTTTACGTTTAGCAAGTCCGGCTTCCAATATGGGTTTATTTTATGTTAAGCAAGTCCGGGTTCCCAATATATATATGTTGTCTCATGAGATCGAAACCTTCTACGTTTAGTAAGTCTGGGTTTGTAGTAGCAATCTCCTTGTTCCATAACTATGTTTGCCCACATAGGTATTAGCTAGTGGATCCACCTAGATGCTATTATGTTAGTTCTACCTGGGCAAATGGAACACTCTCTTTTCGGTGTGGGAGTAGAACACCGGATTCCATGAAGCTCACATGGTCTATGTCGGGTATTGCTAGTATCCCTTTGTTTTAAGAAGATGATCTAATGTATGAATACGACTTATGTAAATGACTTATGAACTCTAAATAGGACTACTTGAGGGATACTACTTAGTATAGGTGAGGGTTTGTGACTTTACCTGTGCATTGCACAAGAGAGTTCTTTGAGGAGTTCTTGTGTGGGTCCTTCATATATGGTAAGGTATGAATTATGTTAAGGTTGGTTTCACCTATTATGATGTTTATTATGTGTGTGACTATACTTGTGTCTTCTTGATAGCTTTACTTAGTATATATGGGGGTATGGGACTTCATATGTACATTGCACAAGTGAACTTGAAAGGGGGCTCATGGGTGGTGTCTTATGATGCTGTAATGTAAATGGAACTCAAGTATGTAAGGTATAGGTTAGGGCTTCTTTTTATGATCATGAATGTCTTTTACCTTGTAATGTGGATTGGCTAAATGTCCCTTGAATATGCATTATGGCTCCTAACTTGAAATATCATGTTTTCAACTAAAGGTCCGTTTTTGCATGCTTTAGATGGTTTTAATTGCATGGCTTCCAAACTTAGTACAATTGATTGTGCTAACGCATATTTCTTCCTTTTTCTACTAAGTGCAGGTTCCAGAAAGTGATTGTGCTACTAAGAGACTCAAGCTTGGATTTAGACTTTCTGCAAGACTTTTTGGTATGTCCTCAAGTTCCGGGGACACACACACTATGACACTTATGTTCCTTATATTGTAATAGACTATTAGACTTCCTATGAACTTGTCATTCTGAGACAATTCTATTGTAAAGGGCTATGGTCCCTATTCGAGATTCTTATGTGTACTTAGATGGTTTCATTGAGATAATGATGTCTAGACATGCTACGTTCTATTTTCTATTATGAGACACTTTGACATTGATGTTGAAAAGCTTTTCAAATTCCTCATTATTCAATGTCTATATGCAATGATGAATATGCTAAGGGCTTCTATAAAACCCCTTCGGGGTCAAGTATGACATGTTACGCCTAGTGGGTTCTCTCGGGGCGTGACAAGTGGGGGTATGGGACTTCACTTGTACATTGCACAAGTGGACTTATAGAGAGGTTATGGGGTGGTTTCCTTAAGCTATGAAGATATGTGATTCCATGTATGCATGATATGAATTGTTTCCATGAATGATTTTACTTATTATAAGATATGAGCATGAATGACTCCTTGTCTATGGGTGTTGGTTATGGATGAGGTCAAGGTAAGTTATACATGATTATGGTGACATAGGGTTGCTTATGGTATGGTTTGCCTATGTAATTACTCTAAATGTGCATAATGGCTTCTAAACTTGATAAAGGCATGATTTCAACTAAATGTCCCTTTTATGAATGTTTTAAGGATTTTTATGCTTGGCTTCCATACTTAGTACATTATTTGTGCTAACCTATATTCTCTACATTTTCTTATAAGTGTAGGTTCCGGTCATTGAGACGTATTTCTCCTTTCAACTGAAGCTTGGGTTGACTATTCCCTAACCTTGGTGAGTCCTCATGGTTTGAGGACAAGATGACATTTTTTTCTAGTTTCAATTTTACTTTTTATATTCAAGACTATATTGTAAAGGGCTATGTCTCTAAATTTGGTACTCGATTGTATTAGATGGTTTCTTTGAGACAATGTCTAGACTCTTATATTACTTTTATGAAAAAAACTTCTATTGTAAAAGTTTTTAATTCCGCATCATTTCTATGTACTTATGTTCATGATTATGCTAAGGGCTTCTATGAGACCCCTTCGGGGTCAAGTACACCATTTTACGTCCAGGGGGTACCCCTGGGTCGTGACACTATTACAGACGTATATGACGACAAGACCCACCACATCTCAAAACTACTAACTGTAAGGTAGAGGTAAAGTCCTCCAGAATAGTAACACCCTAGAAATTAGTAGGCTAAACTAGAGCTTGACATTAGGGTTTAGAGACGTAAACGTACCCACCCGTACCTTAAAACTCATTTGTACATGTTAGAATGTCAAGGTTTAAACCCCAAGGGCCAACCATTGGTCCTAGAGGAAAAGCCTAAAAGATTCTGCCTCGGAGGGCACCCACGCCTCGTGGGTCAGCCGACGTACCGTGGGTGACGGGTCGTGGGTCCAGCCTGCCAAAATCAAACCATAGGACATGAACCACACCAAACCATGACGTACCATGGTCCCACCCATGGTCTGTGTGTTGTGGGTCATGGCTGGAAAATTATTTTTGGGACTTAGTTGAGGGGTACTTTGGGGTTTTCTATTTTAGTTAGTATTAACTGACGTCATTTTATATATAATTAGCACACCTATATAAGTATTTTAAACACCTAAACTAACTCATCTAAAATCATAACTTGTAAATCCCCAAATCAAAATTAAAACCCTCTCCAATATTCTCTCTAGAACTCTAATGAAGAAGAAGAAGAAAGGTGAAAGCTAGGGTTGAAGGATTCATTTTTACGCTCAAATTTGTAGAGTTTCTTCATTAAGGTATGGTTGTTATTCATCTATGGGTAGAATTCACCCTTAAAGTCCCTTCAAAATCAATTTCAAATTTAGGGATTTCCCCCAAAAACTAGGGTTTTACCTCAATGTCAAGGGTTCCTCTAAAAACGTTTCTAATGATTGATTTATGATGTATTATGGATAAATTGATGATTCTTATGGGTTTCATGTTGAAATCCACCAAGAACCCATGAATCCCTCAAATTTCCCAATTATGATCTTGAGATGTGAGTTTGTTGATTATAGAAGAATGTTAGTAAATCATGCTTATAGTAATCAATTTAGTTGAATTATGTTATCATCTGTGTCTAATGTAGCAATTCTAGATGTGTTCGTAAATCATGATATATGGTCCTTGAAGGACAATGTAAGAGAATTATGCATAATTAGACTCATGTACATGTTTTTAGATTACTTTGAGAGTAAAGTGATTATGACTATGATCTAGTTGATGTGTTGTTGGATGATATTCTCATATTCACACCTATGTATGATTCTGATATGATGTGCAAAGGTTTGTTCACAATAATATGAATCTAAGGTTGAAAGGCTATTCTCACCTATTGAATATAGGAGCTATAGTATGAATTATGTTGGATTGAGTGTCAATATATTTTCCATGAATATGAACTTAATTCAAGACTTAATATGTAGTATATGGGAATGTATGCTTAGCACCGAGTAGATATGAATATGAAATGAAAGCTTCTACGCTAGTTGAGTCCGGCTTTCCAAATGGGTTCCTTGTACGCTAGTTTAGTCCGGGTTCCCAAAGTATGTATCTCATGAGATGGAAACCTTCTAAGTTAGTTGAGTCCCAGTTTCTAGTATCAATATCCTTATCCCTTAACTAAATTCCCTTATAGGTATTTAGCTAGTGGATCCACCTAGGTTAAATATATGGTCCTACCTTAGGCAAGTTGGACAACCCCTTTTCGGTGTGGTGTAGACACCGGATTCCATGTTTATCTCACATGGCCTATGTCGGTTAAGGAAAATTACCACTATGGCATAATATGAACTAGAACATGGGTGATGAACTATTGTTGCCTAAGGAGCTTTACTTATCATGGGTGGGAGTATGCGATCATATTTATGCATTGCACAAGTAGACTTTAAGGGTACTTATGGTCTATCTATTTTATGATTTGATGATTTATGAGTTGATTATGCTTATGAATTATGTTATTCCATTATCTTCAAAATGATGTTTTAACTTACCAAAGTGCATGCATTTAACTAAAATGTCCTTTTTAGCATGTTTTCACTTATTTTGTGAATGGCTATCATAATTAGTGCATTTTTGTACTAACCCATATATCTAAATTTTTCCATAAGTGTAGGGTCCGATTCTTGAGGATATTTCCTTCTTGGTCAAAGCTTGGATCGACTAATCTCCTCGATTTCGGTGAGTTCTCATGGTTCGAGGATGGAAGATGTTTCTTTTGGTTTCTTTTCTTGTACTTTCATTTGAGACTATGTTGTAAAGGGTTGTGACCTTATTTGATACTTCGATGTTAATAGATGGCTAATTGAGACAAGTCTAGACTTCCACTTTTCTTTTATGAAAACTTTTTAAGACATGACATGCGTTTTACTCTTTATTGTTCTTTACTAATGTTACGATATGCTAAGTGTCTTACATTGTGTCTTTAGGGGTTGTATGTGCCTTGTTATGTCTAGGGGGTACCCTTGGGTCGTTATAAACTTGGTTATCTGAGCAAAAGTTTTAGAATGATTCTAGGAAAATGTCTCATAAGCCACATCTAGTAAAGTCTTGTTTATGAGTGTGAAATGTGCCACATTTATCAATGAGAGGCTATAAGATGTTTAGGAAATCTCAGTTCTTTCATTACTCTTTAGTCGTGCCTTAGAGTTTTAACTTTATAAAGTACTTCTCCTAACCCTTCTCTTGTCTCTTCAGGATATGAATACATGAAGGGCTAATGCAAGAAGGGTGGAAGAGGAGAATGTGAACCAAGGAGCTCCTCCGTAAGAGAATCAAGTTCTTGTTGATCCCGTGGTTTAAACTATGACGCATGAAGAGTTTAGGACTACTATCTAAATGTTGGCTCAATTCGTGACGACACAAGACAATAGGGAAGTTGTGACTCCGGGGAATGCCAATGTGAATTTGGTTGCTTTTAGGGTTAGGGATTTTGCTAGAAAGAACCCTCCCAAATTTCATGGCTCCAAAGTGGAAGAGGACCCTCAAGAATTTCTGGATGAGGTTTACAAGATACGTGATGTCATGGGGGTGAATTCGGTAGAGAAAGAGGAGTTTGCCACTTATCGATTGAAAAGTGTTGCTCGAGTTTGGTATGATCAATGGAAGGGTGAGAGACCCGTAGGAGCGGGTCCCCTTAGAATGTAAATCATTTAAGTCGGCCTTTCTTGATAGGTTCTTTCCTCTAGAGTTGAGGGAAAGAAAAATATATAAGTTCATTAACCTTCATCAAGGGGGTATGAATGTGAAAAAGTATGCTCTCAAGTTCACCCAACTATCAAAGTATGTTCCAACTATAGTGGCATACTCAAGGGCTAAGATGAATAAATTTGTGATTAGAGTGTCCGATTTTGTTGAAGAAGAACGTCGTACAACAATGCTCACTGGTGATATGAATATCTCACTTCTTATGGTGCACACCCAACAAATTCAGGATTCTAAGCTCAAGAAGAAGAATAGAGATGTGAAAAGAGTTAGAACCGGTGATGGGAACTTCTCCAATGCTAGGTCCGATAGACAAGGTCAATCAAGGTTCAATCAAAGGTTCTCCAACCAGGGTTCCTCTAATTCATCTCCAAGGGTCAGCAAAGATAGGGTATCTAACCCTAAACATCAAGGAGGTAATAGTGGTTGTTCTTTTGTGGCTAGGCTAAATATTCCAAAATGTGGTAGAAAACATGAGGGTAAGTGCCTAGTTGGAACCGATGGGTGTTTTAGTTGTGGAAAGCTTGGCCACAAGATGAGAGATTGTCTAATGCTCAAGACTAAGAGGAGGGAATATAAGAAAACTCCTCCTAGCGGTTCAAACTTCGATGCTCCCAAGAAAAACTACTTTTATGCTCTTCAATCTTGAAGTGACCAAGAGAGCTCCCCGGATGTGGTTACCAGTATGTTAAAAGTTTTCCTCATTGATGTATATTCCTTATTAGATCCCGATGCTACTTTCTCCTTTGTGACTCTTTATGTGGCCAAAGAGTTTGATACGCTTCCCGAAGTATTAGTAGAACATTTTTTGGTCTCTACCCCGTTTGATGATTCAGTTATGGCTAGAAGGGTTTATAGATGTTGTCCCGTTTCCTTGTCCCATAGAGTAACTTTGGTGTATTTTGTAGAGTTAGACATGTTAGACATTGATGTGATTTTTTGTATGGATTGGTGTATGCATGTTATGCCTCTATAGATTGTAGGAATCGCGTGGATAGATTTAAATTTTCAAATAATCGTATCTTTCAGTAGAAAGGGGGAAATTCTATGCCTAGAGGTAAATTTATTTCTTGTCTTAAAGCTAGGAAAATGATCTCCAAGGGGTGTATTTTCCATCTTATAAGGGTAAGGGATGTTGAGTCTGAAACCCCTTCTCTAGAGTCCGTTCAGGTAGTTAATGAGTTTCCAGAAGTTTTCCCGATGATTTTCCCGGTGTTCCTCCCAAGAGGGAAATAGATTTTGGTATTGATCCTTTACCGGATACGTAACCTATTTCTATTCCTCCTTGGAGAATAGTTTCGGCGGAGCTAAAGGAGTTGAAAGAGCAACTAAAGGATTTGCTAGACAAGGGTTTTATTCTTCCGAGAATCTCTCCATGGGGTACTCCTGTAATATTTGTTAGACAGAAGGATGAATCTCTTAGAATGTGCATCGATTATCATCAATTGAATAAAGTGACCATTAAGAACAAGTATCCCCTTCCTAGAATTGATGAGTCGTTTGACTAACTTCAACGGGCTAGTTACTTTTTGAAAATTAATTTTCGTTCGGTTTGTCACCAATTGAGGTTGAGGGAAATTGACATACAAAAGACGCCTTTCCGAACAAGATATGGCCTCTATGAGTTCATAGTAATGTCCTTTGGTTTAACTAACGCTCCGCCGGCGTTCATGGACATAATGAATAGGGTGTTCCGACAATTCCTTGACATGTTCGTCATCGTGTTTATTGATGATATTTTGATATACTCAAGGAGTGAGAAAGAGCATGTCGACCATTTGAGGGTGGTATTGCAAGTTATTAAGGACCACCAACTTTTTGCAAAGTTTAGCAAATGTGAGTTTTGGTTAAGGTCCGTAGCATTCCTTGGTCACATTGTGTCAGGTAAGGGTATCGAGGTAGATCCGAATAAGATGGATGCGGTCAAGAGTTGGCCTAGACCTCTAAACCCTTCTGACATTAGAAGTTTCTTGGGTTTGGCTGGTTACTATAGGAGATTTGTTGAGGGGTTTTCTTCCATTTCTTCTCCGTTGATGGCCTTGACTCAAAAGAAAGCTAAATTTGTGTGGTCGGAAAATTGTGAGAAAAGTTTCCAAGATTTTAAAGATAGACTTACTTCAGCCCCGGTGTTGACCATACCGGAGGCTACGGAAGGTTTTGTGGTATATTGCGATGCCTCTAGAGTTAGATTGGGATGTGTGCTTAGGGAATATTGTAACGTGATTGACTATCATTCAAGGCAACTAAAAGTTCATGAGAAGAATTATCCGACCCATGACCTTGAATAAGCAGCGGTTGTTTTTGCCTTAAAGATATGGAGGCATTATCTATATGGGGTCCATGTTGATGTATTTACCGATGACAAGAGCCTTGAATATGTGTTTAGTCAAAAGGACTTGAATCTTCGCCAAAGGAGGTGGCTAGAATTGTTGAAGGATAACGACATGAGTCTTCTTTATCACCCCGATAAGGCTAATGTGATAGCGGATGCTCTTAGTCGATTGTCTATGGGTAGTATGGTACATGTTGATGAAGATAAGAAAGAATTGGTTCGTGATGTTCATAGGTTGGCTCGGCTAGGTGTTCAACTAGAGGATTACACTAAGGGTGGTGTCATGGTCCATAATGGGTCCGAATCATCCTTTGTGATGGATGTGAAGTCTAAACAAGACCTTGATCCTTTATTGGTTGAGTTGAACGAGTTGGTACTCAAAAAGTCCATTGAGGCTTTTTCCCAAGGGGGAGTTGGGGTTCTTAGGTACTAATGTCGGTTATGTGTTTTGGATGTTGATGGTTTGAGAGACAAAATTTTAGAAGAAGCCCATAGTTCTCTGTATTCTATTAATTTGGGAGCCAGCAAGATGTACCGTGATCTACGGGAAGTCTATTGGGTGAATGGTATGAAGAAGGATATAGCGTGTTTCGTAGCCAAGTTTCCAAATTGTCAACAAGATAAGGTTGAGCATCAAAGGCCTGTAGGTTTAGCCCAAAATATAGATATCCCCACTTGGATGTGGGAAGAGATTAATATGGATTTTATTTTGGGATTGCCTCGTACCGGTGGACAACATGATTCTATTTGGGTCATTATAGATTGGATGACAAAATCAGCCCACTTCATTTCCGTCAAAGATTCTTTTTCGGTGGAAGACTATTCCAAATTGTACATAAGAGAGATAGTGAAGTTGCATGGAGTTCCTTTATCTATTATTTTGGATCGGGGTACTCAATTAACTTCACACTTTTGGAAGTCATTCAAAAAAGGGCTTGGTACTGAGGTTAAGCTTAGCACAACTTTAATCCCCAAACTGACGGGCAAACACAGCGTACCATCCAAACATTAAAGGATATGTTGAGGGAATGTGTTATAGACTTCAAAGGTAATTGGGATGACCATTTGCCTTTAATAGAGTTTGCTTACAACAATAGCTACCACTCAAGTATTGTTATGGCTTATTTTGATGCCTTGTATAGTAGAAGGTGTAGGTCTCGGGTTGGTTGGTTTGAGGTTGGTGAAATTGCTTTTATAGGTCCCGAGCTAGTATACGATGCCATTGAGAAAGTTCAGCTTATTAGAGAAAGGGTGAAAACGGCTCAAAGTAGACAAAAGTCTTACGCCGATGTGGGTAGAAGGGATCTAGAATTTCAAGTCGATGATTGGGTCTATTTGAAAATCTCACCTATAAAAGGTGTGATGAGGTATGGCAAGAAGCAGAAACTTAGTCCCTGGTATGTAGGCCCATACCAAATTTTTGGAATGTGTTAGGAAAGTTTCATATGAGCTAGATTTGTCAAATGAGTTTGGCTCCACTGCATCCGGTGTTTCATGTTTCAATGCTTAAGAAGTGTATTAGAGATTTGGAATCCATTATCCCCTTATTAAGGTTGGGGTTGGATGAGAGTCTTTCATATGAGGAAGTTTCGGTAGAAATCTTAGACATGCAAGTCAAAAGATTGAGAAACAAGGAAATAGCTTCTGTAAAGGTTCGATGGAGGAACCATCTAGTTGAGGGTGCTACTTGGGAGGCCGAGGCCGACATGAAGTCCCTCTATCCTCACCTCTTTCCTTCTACTCCTATACAAGCTTGAGGTAAGTAGTTCCTCTTGAGTTTAGTGTTTTGGGAGTCATGTGTCCTAAATATGTATTTCATGATTTCCTTATGTTATACATGTTGTTGAGAAATTTATATTTAGTAATAAAATAAGTTTTTATGATTTATGTGTTCCTCACGTTGTTGTGCATTTAGTATGAGTTGCATATTTGACTTCATAAGATGAATTGATGAACATACTTTAGTATGCTTTTGATAGTAATTGCATATTGGCTCCAAACTGTTGTGTTGAGATTGATTTTAGTTGGAGAAGGTAGTTCCTCCAATAGATAGGATAAATATTGAGTTTTCATGCATAAACGGTTGTTATATGTAGTTCCTACTTCCTTGTGTTGCATTGATTGTGTTTGAGAAAGAGTTGAAGTTTCCTCCTTTTGAATTTAGCATTTTGTAATGTTTCATGCATGATGGGCTGCTAGTCTTGAGTCTTTTATTCCTTAAGGTGTCTAGATCATCCTTCGAGGACGAATGTTCTCAAGGGGGAGATATTGTAACACCCCGGAAACTAGTAGGCTAAACTAGAGCTTGATATTAGGGTTCAGAGTCGTAAACGTATCTCCCGATACCATAAAACACATGTGTACATGTTAGAACATCGAGGTTTAAACCTCAAGGACAAACCATGTGTCCTTGAGGAAAAACCATGTGTCCTTGAGGAAAAACCTCAAAGAGAATGCTTGGTAGTGACCTACGGAGGGCACCCACGCCTCGTGGGTCAGCCCACGCCCCGTGGGTGGGGGTCGTGGGTCTAGCCTACCAAAATCAAGCTACACGCCATGAAATACGCCCGAGAAGTATGGGCCGTGGTCCCACCCACGGTCCGTGGGTCGTGGGTCATGCCTGGAAAATTATTTTTGGGAGTTAGTTGAGGGGTACTTTGGGGTTTTCCTATTTTATTTATCATTAAGTGACATAGGTTTATATATAATTAGGACACCTATATAAGTATTTTAAACACCTAAACTAACTCATCTAAAATCATAACTTCTAAATCCCCAAATCAAAATCAAAACCCTATCTAATATTCTCTCTAGAACTCCAAGAAAGAAGAAGAAGAAAGGTGAACGCTAGGGTTGAAGGATTCATCTTTTCCACTCAAATCTGTAGAGTTTCTTCATCAAGGTATGGTAGTTATTTATCTATGGGTAGAATTCACCCATAGAGTCCCTTCAAAATCAATTACAAATTTAGGGATTTTCCCCAAAAGGTAGGGTTTTACCTCAATGTCATGGGTTCCTTTAAAAAATGTTTGTAATGATTGACTTATGATGTATTATGCATTAATTGATGATTTCCTATGGATTTCTAGTTGAAACCTTCCAAGAACCCATGAATGCCCTAAATTTCCCAATTATGATCTTGAGATGTGATTTGTTGATTATAGAAGAATGTTAGTAAATCATCCTTATAATAATCAAGTTAGTTGAATTAAGTTATCATCCGTGTCTAATGTAGTAATTCTAGATGTGTTGGTAAATCGTGATCTATGGTCCTTGAAGGGCAATGTATGAGAATTATGTATGATTATGAGACTTATGTACATGCTTTTAGATTACTTTGAGAGTAAAGTGATTATAACTATGATATAATTGATGTGTTGTTGGATGATATCCTCATATGAACACCTATGTATAATTATGATATGATGTGAAAAAGTTTGTTCACAATATGATGATTCTAAAGTTGAAAGGCAATTCTCACCTATTGAATCTACGAGCTGTAGTATGAATTATGTTGGATTGAGTGTCAAGACATTCTTCCATGAATATGAACATAAGTCAAGACTTAATATGTACTATATGGGAATGTATGTTTAGCAGCGAGTGCATATGAATATGAGATGATAGCTTCTACGCTAGTTGATTCCGGCATTCCAAATGGGTTCCTTATACGCTAGTTGAGTCCGGGTTCCCAAAGTATGTATCTCTTGAGATAGAAACATTCTACGTTAGTTAAGTCTGGGTTTCTAGTAGAAATCTTCTTATCCCTTAATTATGTGCCCTCTTAGGTCTTTAGCTAGTGGATATACCAATGCTAAATATATGGTCCTAACTTAGGAAAGTAGCACATCCCCTTTTCGGTATGAGGTAGACACCGAATTCCAGGTTTAGCTCACATGGTGTATGTCGGTTAAGTCTAATTCCCACTATGGCATAATGTGAACTAGAACATGAGTGATGAATTATGGTTGCCTAAAGAGTTTTACTTAGCATGGGTGGGAGTATGGGATCCTATTCATGCATTGCACAAGTAGACTTTAAGGGTACTTATGGTATGATGATTTATGAGTTGAATAGCTTATGACTTATGTTATTCCATTATCTTCAAAATGATGTTTTAACTTAGCAAAGTACATGCATTCAACTAAAATGTCCTGTTTAGCATGTTTTAACTAATTTTGTGCATGGCTATCATACGTAGTGCATTTTTGTAATAACCCATATTTCTACATTTTTTCAATAAATGTAGGGTCCGGTTCTTGAGACTATCTCCTTCTTAGTCAAAGCTCGGATGGACGAATCTCCTTGCTTTCAGTGAGTTGTCATGTTTTGAGGACGGAAGATGTTTCTTTTGATTTCTTTTCTTTTACTTTCATTTGAGACTATGTTGTGAAGGGCTGTGACCCTATTTGATAGTTCAATTGTAATAGATGGATAATAGAGACAAGTCTAAACTTTCGCTTTTCTTTTATGAAAACTTGTTAAGACTTGAAATGTGTTTTACTCTTTATTGTTCTTTACTTATGTTATGATATGCTAAGTGGCTTACATGATGCCTTTTAGGGTATCATGTGCCTTGTTACATCTAAGGGGTACCCTTGGGTCGTGACAGGAATATAAGAAGGCTCACAAAGCTGGCTAGAGTATTACATGACCCAACGAAATGCCTATTGACGATCCTGAATACATGTATCTCCATCATCAAACGATGTAGGCCAAATGACGTCAGTACATGGAATGTATGAGCATGTCCGAGGAATTCTAAAGCATAACTATAATCTTTAACTGATAAAAGGAAACATTCTTACCTCGTCTAAAATCACTCAACTCAAATCGACTCAGGAATAAAATACTCAATTCAAAGATTTGATACTCAACTCAAAAATATAATATTCAACGCTAATGAATACGGCTCAACACAATAATAAGATACTCAACTCTATGAAACATAGTTCAACTTAACTCAGTGAAATAGGGCTCAACTCTACAATAATATACTCAACTCTGGATATTCAAGGATAAAGCCACAATAAAAGATGCAATATATGGAAAGTTGTACAACAATAGATAGAAATTCAATTTTATGTAAAAATAAAGTAATAACTCATTTGTATGTACAAATACAATAATTACTCTTATTTGGGAGATTCTCTAACCGACAACTATCACTATGAGCTATGTGATGAAACAGTGTCTCGCCCACGCTGCCAGTAGTGTCCTATACCTTTTCGGGGTATAGAACTCCTCAACTAAATGGATCCACTAGTCTATGCTTAATAAGCTATAAGAAATCATCTAAAAAGTATAACCCTTTTTACCCACGTTGGCTACATGGTTTATGGGGGTTGTGAGTTATCTAATTTCTCCCCCATATTGGTGCTCAATACTATTCCCAAAATATAACTTAGCTGATATGTTTTTTTAAAAAACATTTCCTCATCCTCAACTTTGAGATGATTACTCTAAAAAGTTTCTCTTAAAAGATATTAAACTCAAAATGTCCTCATAAACACTTTTGAAAATCGATGTTTCCTCTTTTCTTAAATGTAAACATATTTACTCTTAGGAGTACTGAGTTCCCATATATCATTTAAAAAAAAATGAAACTCAACTCTACTCTTCCTCATCCTCATTTACTAAAGTCTTAAAACAAATTATAAATAATTGTAAAAGACTTCTCAAAATAGAGTTCATGCCGAATTATTGACGTGAACGAATCAATTCTAGGTTTTTAATAACCATATATAGAACTCAATACTTGAAATTCAAGGACTCAAGGACTCAGTGATCCTACTCATCTCAAGAATTCTTGACTAATCAGGTTGGTGCAGAATTATGAGCATGAACGGCTAAACTCAAGGACCTTCATGTATAACATATGGCAACCAGTAATTATGAAATATAGTTTCAAAAGGGTTAGGAACTTAATGTTCAAGAAATATGCGGTTGAATTCTATTGAAATTTGTTTAAATATTATTGATGTATATTGGGCCTCTCTGAAATCTTATTTGTGTATTAATTTTGTCTATCGTAGTCACGTAATCGTGCCAAATTGCCCAAATTGTTGATTTCCTAAGTTTCCTGCTTAAAAGTAATCTTAAGTTGTTGGGTTGCGATATTTTGTTGTTAAAATTAGTCGGGTGAAATCTGAGTAACCCCAAAGTGTGCTAAATGACGTGCTTTGCCCAATGATGGAGTTTTTGATGTCATTCTTAAGGGTAAAAGTCGTCCAAGGGCTTAATTGATAGGGTATGTTGTTTGATTTGTGTTTGGGGGCTTCGGGATTGATTCTGTGAAGAGGTGTCGAAAATTTGCACGTTGGGAAATTTGGCTAGCTGGGTCAAGCTTGCCAAACCACTTGGTGGTTCGCCAATATCCCCCTAGATTGCCCTTTATTTCATGTTTTGGTTGAGTTTGGTTCTGTAACTTTTGGCGGGAAGCCTGAGCCCGCCGAGTTCACTCGACGAAAGTCTCCCTTGATCACCCTTTCTGGGGCCTTAACATCTAAAACATACTATAACTTTCAGCGGGCTAGTCTGAGCTCGTCGAATGGTGTCGGTGATTTGCTGAAGGGTCGTAAACATCACCGACATACCATTTTTTTGGGAAATTTGTGAACCAATCCTTCGGGGATACTGGAGCACAACTTTGACAGTGATGGGGAATCCTTTGATTCTCATGCTACATTGTCAGAGCCGGAGGACGACCAAACTCTTCAATCCCGGCTAGCTGAGATTCATTCGAGAGTTCGTAAAGGTCCATCTAGGACCGCAGAGTTAACCCCCCTACTGCTAATACAGTGCAAGCCCCGACATATACGGTGGTTCCAGCACCACCAGTTTAGGGTCCTCCTCCCAGGTTACTCAACATGCTAAAGGCCGAGGGACCAAGGATAATTCTTGTAGAAAAATGGCAGTCTACAGATGGAGTGGTGGACATGTACCCTTTGGTATGGGGCAGAATCCAATACCATAGATTCAATATCTTCACCAGGCCACGGGGTCCATATATCCCCACCTGGGTTCGTGAGTTCTACAATGCGTATGGTGATCTAGTGCCCCAGGGGAAGAAGAAGACCAGTACCTTCAGACTGGTGAAGTCTGTCATGTTTCGAGGGAAAGGAGTGGGGTGGAGCAGCAATCATATAAATATCGTACCTATCAGAGCCACTGGGTTCGAGAAAGATTACGAGGGACTAGCTACAACACATGCTTTGGATGATCTAAAGGTCTTTCTTGATCCCCTCATTTCTGACACCACCTTGAGTTGGATTGAGGCAGAAGCTCCGATTGAGAAGAAGGACTTGAATGTAGTTGTGTGGTACTGGTTTAGATTCATCAGCAACTCTATAATGCCCTTGTAGAACGAGTCCATCCTCCGCCATCCAAAGACATCCTGTCTAGGATCCATCATTGCAAAAAAACACCTCAACTTGGGAGTCATTATCGAGCAGGAGATGGCCATGAGGGTGAAACAGCGACATACGTCCCTTCCGTTCCCGGTCCTGATTACAGAGCTATGTCGATGTTCTGTAGTACCTCATGATGAGAACAAGGACAGAGAGGTCACCCTATATCTTCAATAGATATATGGCGCATAGAGGCCGAATATACTAGGGATGAGGATGATAGAAGGAGAGCAACTTCGGTGGATACATCCCCGTAGATTGATGTTGAGTCCATACCTGTAGAGGCATGTTTTCCTACTCCGACCTCCGGGCCTTTAGGTACACCCGCTTCCACTTCTTCTCAGGTTCGTGGTTCTTCTTCTACATCCCAGCATACCAGGATCACTCAAGCCATGCTTCTCAAGATGGGGCAACTAGCCTATTCTACCGATGTGCGGACTACTCAGCTCGAGGATGAGGTGACTTGGATGATTGAGTGAGCTATTATAGCTACATTGACACCCCTTCAGATGTCTATTGATGATCTCACAGCGAGACTTGATATTTGTGAGAGAGGACTGGGGGTTACTTCAGAGGTGACGACTTTGAAAGCAATAGTTTCATATTTGAGAAAGGATGTGGACTATCTGAAGTCCACAGAATTAACTTCCCCCTTTGAGTAAGTTGAGGATCGGGATGCCCCGAAAAATTCTGAGATACCTCCGGCCACCACTGGAGATGTTCCTATGGAGGATGTTGTTATTACCGAGTCCGAGGCTGAGACCGACGAGGAGTAGTTTGAAGAGAGAGAGGTTGCAATGTATGATGATTTAACCAACTTGGAGGGGGCCATGTTTGAGACTACCCGATAGTCTTTTTTGAAGGACACGTCTATGGTGGGCTCCAATTGAGCGAATGGTGATGTTACACCGGGACTTGATTCCCTGACAGATGGAGTGACTGTGTAGACATGACCTTTCTTTACCTCTCTCTGTCCTTTTTATTAACTTTTGATTAGTTTGTTGCATTTGAGGACAACTGCCTTTTTATTTATGGTGGGGTGAGGTATTTCTATACCTAACTCTTGTGTATATATTGGGTTTTTGGTTTTAAACTGTGTTTTGGTTTCTATCCTTTGGATGTTTGAGCTTATGGCTCCTTGTTATGAATCAAAATGGTTTTTGACCCATCTGAAATTTTTTGCCACTCTCGTTGTGTTGGAATGTGGTTGTTCTTGCGCAAATTTTAGTATCGCTTATGATCAATACCGATGACTTAAATAGTGCTCTTAATCGAACAAAAATGAATGCGCGGCTACGATGAGGACAAATGAAGTTGCATAGATAATGTGTGAACTTTTTACATCTCGTTGTGGCTAGCCGACTATCGAATGAGTCTCTTGTGATGAACATTGCACACTAGGGAAAGTGTTGAGTGTCGTTTGATATTGGTGCCAATATCTTGTGTGATGAGCATACCGTGAACATTGTGTGATGACACCTAGAATTTTCCCCGTTGGTCCAGTTG
>NW_006239162.1:286070-297917 GCF_000226075.1 Solanum tuberosum
TTAATCGAACAAAAATGAATGTGCGGCTATGATGACACCAAATGAAGTTGCATAGATAATATGTTGACTTTTTGCATCTCGTTGTGACTAGCCGATTATCAAATGGAGTCTCTTGTGATGAACATTGCACACTAGGGAAAGTGTTGAGTGTCGTTTGATATTGGTGCCAATATCTTGTGTGATGAGCATACCGTGAACATTGTGTGATGACACCTAGAATTTTCCCCATTGGTCCAGTTGACTAAGTGATGCAAGCTATTGAAATGATCTTAGGCTGCGATTTTGAGGATTGAAACAATTTGATAATATACCTCTTTGTGTGGCCAACGTTGTGAGATGTGTGAACTTTGCTTGAACCCTTTTGAGCCTTATCCTTTCTTGGAAGAAACTTTATGGAATTGAGACCTCTCTCTATCCATTCACGCATAATCCTCATGAAATATGGCTTTTTTGACTAGCCAACTTAGGCCAAAAGCCTAAGTTTGGATGTAGTAAAAAGGGAAAGTAAATCAAGAAATGTGAAGAATTCCCTTTTGAGTCATGGTCTTGAAAAAGATGGAACCCTCCATATAAAAAGAGAGAGAGAAAGAAAAGAAGAAAGAAAAAGAAAATGAATGAAAGAGTTGAGAAATAAAGTTGTGAAAGTTGCAAAAGAAATGGTATGTCCGAAAACTCATTTTAAGTTGAATAATAGGGCAAATTTTGAGCACGAGTAAAAATGATGAAGAAAAGGAAGAAAAGTGATGTCATACCATCATAAGGGTAGCATCCATTGAAAATTTGTGAGCTGAAATGGTGAGTCACAACTTGAATCTTTGTGTGCGCAATTGATCCTTGCATGAGCAAGTTGAGTCTTGTTGTGTGCATTCATGATTGAGTCTTTTGTAGCACTGTTTGAGAAATCCTTTTTGAACTACTGAACTTGAGTTTTACTTGACGATAAGCAAAAGTTTAAGTTGGGGGTGTTGATGAGTTCGAGATTTGAACTCAGTTAGGTCTTTGTTTATATAGATTTAGTCTCCTAAAATGCTTTATTTTGTGACAATAACTTATGTAAACCCCTTCATTTTTAGGTCTATGGATGGAGGAACAAAGAAAGAACACTAACAGGAAAAAAGGAGCAAAACAGGCTGAAGGAATGAATAAGGGCGAGCCTGAGGATCGGCAAGAGAACTTGGCGTGTCGCTGAGCCGCTTATCAGACGGCCTAAAGTTCCAGTGTGCCAAACCTTGAAGGAAAGAAACAATTTGGCGATGAAAAGGAGAAGTCGGCGGATCGTCAAGTGAATTCACGAAGTCAAGTTAGATCGTCCAAAGTTACAGACCTTGAGGATGCTAAGTGCCAAGGTAAAAGGGCGATGGAAGAGACCAATTGGCGGCTCGATGAGTGGTTCGGTGAGCCGGACTTACTTCACCGAATGAGGTTTCGTAGCTTATTTTTCGCAAGTGTAAATACCTTTTTGAACATTTAGTAGAATATCAAAAAAAATTAAAAGAAGTTTTTGGAAGTTTTGAACATCCGGAGACAGTTTTCTCTAGTTTTTCTTAGCTTTGAAGGATTGAAGAAATTCACTTTTGAGAAATTGAAAGTGGGTCTTTGTGAATCTTCAAATTGGAGCATTGTAAAGATTAAATCTCTCTTACCCAGTTGATGGATAATCAATTTGGTAATGGTTTTAACCATTTTTATGATGTCTAGCTAAAATCCCAAATTCTTGAGGTGTGACTATATGATTATGGGCTGATTTAGCTTATGGGTATTGCTAATGGTTAGTGTAAATACTATTTAAAAGTGAGTTCAATCATTAATTGTAGTTTAATTTAAAAATTGTAGTTTTAAATGTAGTTCTATGTTTTTGTTTTTGGCTTGCTCGAGGGAGAGGTTTTAGAACTAAGGTTTTTGATTGATGGTTTGTGGGTATTGGGCTAACCTGGGTTCAGCTCGACAGAGTGAATCCTAAATCCAATCCCACACATTCAGCTCGAGAGAGTGAATGGATTAAGGTGTGGGCTACTCTTATTTTGCATGCTTGTTGATGTTCGAGAGAAATCAATTTGATTCGGCGTTTATTGTTTGAGAGAAAATTTACCTCATCTATAGCCTAGCCTACTACCTAATATCTAGCTATTTACTAACAGTTGCAATTACCCATATGTCTATATTTCCTATAATCAATCACATCCCAAGAATCCGTCTCATTATTGTTAGTTCTTATTGTTTGTGACTGTTGTCTGTAGTTTATAATCAAAATTAAAACCCCCATTTTACATTCGCATCACCCCTTACTTGAATATGTCTTTATTCAATAATTTTTATTCCTATAACTGAGTTGACCGCATTTATACTTCCCAATCAAATTTGAAACACGTACCGCGCCCTGTGGGATTCGACCCCAACTTATTTAGTTTGGTTTTATACTGATTAATGACCGTTGATGCTTAGAATTGGATGAAGTGTCTTTGAAACATTATTAATCAAAAAGTCCCTTCAAAAACCCAATTTCAAAGATAGAAAATCCCCAAAGTTAAGGCTTGATTCAAAAGTCATGACTTCCTTTGAAAAATAATTTTAATGTTTGAATTATGATATATTAAGTATTAATTGATGGTTTTCCTATGTTTTATGATGAATTCCCCAAGATCCCATGAAATCCCCATGTTTGTCAAAGTTGATGATATAATGTGGGTCTTTAGGGATGAAAGGTGAATTGTATGAATTGATGTATTTGGTAATAGATTCACATGAAATTATGATTGAATCCAAGTCTAATGTAGCAATTCTATATGTATTGATTGAATATGATCTTTGATCCTTGAAGATTAAAGTATAATAATATGCTTGTTTTATGAGATTTATGTAGATGCTTTAATGATGCTTTGAGAGTGAAGTGTTGTTCATTATGATTAGGTTGTTGTTGTGGGTTGATTGAAAAGTTTATCTCACACAGTAATGGTTCTAGGGTTGGAAGAGTTTTTCTCACCTATTTGAACCAAAGGCTAAAGAGCCTTTATAACTAGAACATGGATGGTGATAGTTGCTCACGCATGGTCTATAGAGTTACTACAGTGAATTAACTTGGATTGATGTCAAGGACAACTTTTTATGGAACTTGAGTAGAAGTAGAGACTTAATAACTATCTTGTGGGATTTAGACCTAGCATCGAGTGGATATTGAAATGAGATGGAGGTTCCCACCTAGTTGAGTTCGGGCTAACAAATTGGAAACTCTCGCCTAGCAGAGTCCGGATTTCCCAAAGTAGGTCTCATAAGATGGAAGCCTTCACCTAGTGGATTTTGGTTTTCTAGTAGCAATCTCTATATACCATAACTACGTGCCCCGTAGGAAAGTTAGCTAGTGGATCCAACGAAGCTAACTAATCGGTTCTACCTTAGGAAAGTAGACCAACCCTTGACGGTGTGGGTAACATCGGGAGGGATCATGTGATAGCTCATATGTTCTCATGTCGATTAAGGCTATATCCCAACTACAACAAGAATTATATGAACTAAGATATGCTTGAAGAAACATCTCCTAGAGTTCAAACCTAATGAACTAAGATGGGGTTGAAGAAGTATCTCCTAGAGTTCATACCTAATGAACTAAGATGTGCTTGAAGAAGCATCTCCTAGAGTTCAAACCTAAGGAACTAAGATGTGCTTGAAGAAGAATCTCATAGAGTTCTAACCTTATGAACGAAAATGTTCTTGAAGAAGCATCTCCTCGAGTACAAACCTAATGAACTAAGATGTGCTTGAAGAGGCATCTCCTAGAGTTCAAACCTTATGAACTAAGATGTTCTTGAAGAAGAATTTGCAAGAGTTCAAATATAACAATGAACTAAGATGTACTTGAGACGTATCTCCAAGTGTTCAAGGTAGGTAGTGATGAACTAAGATGTACATAGGAAGTATTTCGAAATGTTCAATATACTGATGAACTAAGATGTACTTAGGAAGTATTTTGAAGTGTTCAATATAGTGATGAGCTAAGATGTGATTAAAGAAGTGCTTCATAGTGTTCAAGTGTTTTAAGAGAAGACGAACATGAGTAATGAAATAGAGTGGTACTTAATATCGGTGAGATTATGGGGTCTCATTCATGCCTTGTACAAGTATGCTTTGAGGTTATTCATGAAGTTTTCCCTTGAGTTTTGATGAGCTTTGTAGTAACTTAGTATGAATTTAAAAGCTTACTTGATGATGATGACCTAAAGAGGTTTACTTAGTATAGGTGGGATTATGGGATCTTATTCATGCATTGCACAAGTAGACTTTAAAGGTATATGTGAAGTAGTTCTCTTATGCTATGATGATCTATATATGGGCTATGTGTATGAGTTATTTTTTCCAACTATATTGAAGATGATGTTTAAACTATGTACATTTCATGATTTCAACTACATTGTCCCTTTTAGCATGTTATAAAGGTTTTTATGCATGGCTATCATACTTCATGCACTTTTGTACTAACACGTTCTTTTCCTACATTTATCCTAAGTGTAGGGTCAGGCGACATTGTGTTCCATTATCATGGCTAGGTTTCTAGTAGAGTAAACGAGTTGAAGACTTGGTTAGTCCTCATTGTATTGAGGATGTGACCACCGTTCCTTTATGTCTTTCTTTTATGTTTTAGACTTTTGTATGGGCTGTGTCCCAAAGTTTTATTCAAGGGTATTAGATGGTTTAAGACAAAGTGCTATAGACTTCCGCTTGTTTTTATAAAGATTTCGATTGTATGGAAAAAGTTTTAAATTTATGCATCATTTCTATTGCTTTATGTTAGGATATGCTAAGTGGCTTGTTTTAGTCCCCTTTCGGGGACTAGTATGCCATGTTACATCTAGGGTGTACCCCTGGGTTGTGACATGAATTTTATGGCTCTAAAGTGGAGGAGGATCCTAAAGGGTTTATCGACGAGGTGTATAACGTAATTTCTATTATGGGGGTGACTTCGAAAGAAAAGGTAGAGTTAGCCACTTACCAATTGAAAGATGTTCTTCAAGTGTGGTATGATCAATGGAAGGAAAACAGGTCGGTAAAAGCGAGTCCCGTTGAGTGAGAAGTGTTTAAATTGACGTTTCTTGATAGGTTCTTTCACCTTGAGTTTGGGGAAGCTAAGATGCAAGAGTTCATTAAACTTCGTTAATGGAGTACGAGTGTAAAGGAATATGCTCTAAAGTTCACCCAAGTATCCAAGTATGCTCTAACAATAGTGGCGGATACGAGGGCTAGGATGAATAAGTTTGTGATAGTGTCCGATATGGTAGTCAAAGAATGTCGTACGGCAATGCTTGTGCAAGATAGGGTTATTTCACGTCTCATGGTACATCCCCAACAAATGAAGGAAGAGAAACTTAAAGAAAGGAATATGTAGGTAAAAAGAGCTAGGACAGGCGATGGGAACTTCTAAAATACTAGATCTTTTGGACAAGGTCGACCAATGTTTAGACAAATGTTTTCAAATCAAGTTTCCTCTAGCGCTCCTCCAAGAGTCAACAAGGATAGGGTATCCAACCCTAAACCACAAGGAGGTAATGGTAGTGGTTCTTATGTGACTAGGTATTTTTTTGTAAAGTGTGGGAAGAAGCATGATGGTAAGTGCCTAGCCGGCACAGATGGTTGCTTTGGCTGTGGAAAGAGTGGGAACAAAATGAGGGATTGCCAAGTGCTTATGACTAAGGGAAGAGAGGGCAAGCAAGATCCTCCTAGCGGTTCAAACTCCAATGCTCCTAAACAAAACCGCTTCCATTCTCTCCAAAACCGAGGTGAACAAGAGAATTCTTTGGACGTGGTCACCGATATGTTAAACATTTTCCATATAGATGTGTATGCTTTGTTAGAACCCAGTTCTACTCTTTCTTTTGTGACACCATATGTGGCAATGAGATTTGATATTCTCCCTGATGTGTTGTTAGAACCTTTTTCTGTCTCTACTCATATTGGTGATTTTGTGGTGGCTAAAAGGGTTTATAGAAGATGCCCCGTTTCCCTATCCCATAGAGTTACTATTGTTGATTTGGTAGAGCTTTACATACTAGATTTCGATGTTATACTTGGTATGGATTGGCTGCACTCTTGTTATGCATCGATTCATTGTAGAACTCTGGTATTCAAGTTTCAATTCCCGAATGAGACTATCCTTGAGTGGAAGGGTGGAATTTCTATGCCTAAGGGTCAGTTTGTCTCATGCTTGAAAGTTAGAAAGATTATCTCCAAGGGTTGGATTTACCATATTGTTAGTCTGAGGGATGTAGATTCTGAAACCCCTACTCTTGAGTCGGTCACCGTTGTAAATGAGTTTTCGGAAGTGTTCCCAAATATTCTACCCAGTATTCCTCTTGAGCGGAAAATAGACTTCGATATTGACCTTCTCCCAGATACGCAACATATCTCAATTCCTCCTTATAGAATGTCCCCGACTGAGTTAAAGGAGTTGAAAGAATAGTTGAAGGACTTGTTGGATAAAGGCTTCATCCGGCTGAGTACCTCACCATGGGGTGCTCCCATGTTTTTTGTTAGAAAGAAAGATGGGTCTCTTCATATGTGCATTGATTATCGTTAGTTAAACCAAGTGACCATTTATAATAAGTATCCTCTTCCAAGGATAAATGATTTTTTAGATTAATTACAAGGGGAAAGTTACTTCTAAAAAATCGACCTTAGGTCGGCTTATCACCAATTAAGGGTGAGAGGTGAAGATATTCCCAAGATGGATTTTAGAACCTGGTACGGTTACTATGAGTTGTTGGGTATGTTGTTTGGGTTGACTAATGCTCCGACGGCATTTATGGATTTGATGAATAAGGTGTTTAGACAATACATTGACATGCTTGTGATTGTGTTCATTGATGACATTTTGATCTATACAAGTAGTGAAAATGAGCATGTTGACCATTTGAGAATTGTATGGCAAGTTCTTAAGGACCATCAACTTTTCGCAAAGTTAATTAAGTTTGAATTTTGGTTAAGATCTGTGGATTTACTTGGTCACATTGTATCAAGTAGGGGTATTGAGGTGGATCCTAAGAAGACGGATGCGGTCAAGATTTGGCCAAAACCTCTAACTCCTGCGAACATTAAAGCTTTTTGGGTTTGGCCAGTTATTATAGAAGATTTGTTAAGTGTTTTTCTTCCATTGCCTCTTCAATGACGGCTTTGACTCAAAAGAACGCTAAGTTCATTTGGTTGGAAGGTGGTCAGAAAAGTTTCCATGATTTGAAAGATATACTTACTTCCCCTCCGGTGTTGACATTACCGAAAGGTACAGATGGCTTTGTGGTATAATGTGATGCCTCTAGAGTTGGGTTGGGATGTGTACTTTTGCAAAATGGTAAAGTGATTGCCTATGCTTCAAGGCAACTTAAAGTCCCTGAGAAGAATTATACTACCCATTACCTTGAGTTAGCGGTGGTTGTTTTTGCCTTAAATATATGGAGACATTATCTATATAGGGTTATGTCGATGTGTTTACCAATGACAAGAGTTTACAATATGTGTCTAGTGAAAAGGATTTGAATCTTCACCAAAGGATGTGGCTTGAATTATTGAAGGGTTCTGACATGAGCTTTCTTTATCATCCCGGCAAAGCAAATGTGGTAGCGGATGCTCTTCGTCGATTCTCTGTGGGAAGTGTTGCTCATGTTGATGATGATAAGAAATAGTTGGTTCGGGATGTTCATAGGTTGGCTCGGTTAGGCGTTCAATTAGTGGATTCCACCAAGGGTGGTGTCATGGTTCACAATGGGTCCGAATAGTCTTTTGTGGCGGATGTGAAATCTAAGCAAAGTCTTGATCCTATTTTTGTTGAATTGAAAGAGGTGGTACTTAAGAAATCTGTCAAGGCTTTCTCCCAAGGGGGAGATGGTGTGCTTAGATACCAATGCCGTTTATGTTTTCCTAATGTTGATGACTTGAGAGGGCTAATTTTGTCGGAAGCTCGTAGTTCTTGGTATTCTATTGGTGGAATAGGATGAAGAAAGATATCGCAGACTTTGTGTCTATGTTTCGTAATTTTCAACAAGTTAAGGTTGTGTATCAAAGACCGGGAGTTTTATCCCAAGATATAGGTACTCCCACTTGGAAGTGGGAAGAGATAAATATGGATATTATTGTGAATTTTCCCCGCACCCAGAGACAACATGACACTATTTCGGTTATTGTAGATCGGATGAAAAAATCAGCTCATTTTATTGCCGTCAAGGTTTCCTTTTCGGCAGAGGACTATGCCAAGTTATACACAAGAGAAATGGTTAAGTTGCATGGAGTTCCTTTATCCATTATTTCCGATCGTGGCCCTCAATTCACTTCTTACTTTTGGAGGTCTTTTCAAAAGGGTCTAGGCACCAAGGTTAAGATTAACTCGGCTTTTCATCCCAAAACCAATGAGAAAGTGGTGCGCACCACCTAAAGTTTGGAAGATATTTTAAGGGCTTGTGTGATTGACTTAAGGGTAATTGGGATGGCCATTTGCCATTGGTAGAGTTTGCCTACAATAATAGCTATAACTCAAGTATTGGTATGGCTCCATTTGAGGCCTTGTATGGTAGGAGGTGTAGATCTACTATAGGTTGGTTCGAGGTGGGGGAAATGGCTTTGATAGATCCCAAATTTTTTCTAGAGGCCATTGTGAAAATCTGACTCATTAGAAAGAGAATGAGAACGACTCAAAGCCAGCAAACGTCCTATGCCGATGTGAGAAAGAAGGATCTAGAGTTTGAGGTTAGCGATTGGGTCTATTTGAAAATCTCGCCCATGAATGGTGTGATGAGATTTTGAAAGAAGGGGAAGCTTAGTCCCGGGTATGTAGGCCCATACCAAATTTTGATGTGTGTTGATAAGGTTGCCTATGAGTGATATTATTCTAGTGAGTTGGATTCGGTGCATTTGGTGTTTCATTTCTCCATTCTTAAGAAGTGTGGCGGGGATCCGACATCCATAATCCCCTTAGAAGAGTAGGGGGTTGAGGAAAATCTTTCATATGATGAAGTTCTGGTAGAGATTCTAGACTCGCAAGTTAAGAGGTTGAGAAACAAGGAAATATCTTCCATGAAGGTTTTGTGGAAGAATCAACTAGTTGAGGGTGCTACTTGGGAGGCTGAAGCCAATATGAAGTCCCTCTATCCTCATCTTTTTCCTTCTACTCCTACCTTAGCTTGAGGTAAGTAGTTCCTCTTGAGTTTTCTTTGTTTTGGGAGTCGTGTGTGTTATTTGAGTTTTTCCATGATTTCCCTATGTTATGCATGTTCATGAGAATATTATGTTTAGCAAGAAAAATAAATTTTATGATTAATTTTCTTCATCTTGTTGTGCATTGAGTAAGAGTTGCCTATATGTTTCATGAGATGAATTTTTGAACATGCTTTAGTTATGCTTTTTGAGAATAAAATGCATAAAGGCTCCATGAGATTGTGTTGAGTATGCTTTTATCTTGGAGAAGGTAATTCCTCCTAAAAACATGTGAAATGTTGAGATTTTGTGCATAATGGGTTGTTAGATGTAGTTCCTACTTCCTTATGATGCATTGAGTATGTATGAGTTGGAGTTGATACTTCCTCCTTTGAATTGTGCATTGTTTTAATTTTTTTGCATGCACAATGGGATGATAGTCTTGAGTCTTCTGTCTTGAAATGTGCTTAGAATCTCATTCGAGGATGAATGATCCCAAGGGGGAGATATTTTAACACCCCAAACTCGAAAGTGGATAAGTTAGCGAATTGTAAGAACTTTGAGGTGCCACCCACGAGGGCCAACCACGCTCCATTGGTGGGCCTCGTGGATGGGCACCATGGGAAGTTGCCTAAGGTAGTGAACCACGTCTTGGACCCACACCCGGTGGATGGGTCCATGGCCACTCGTGATTAGGAGTTATGGGTCAAGGAAAAGAAAACCAAACCCTAGTCCACTAAGCCACAGTCCATTGGTGAGGCCTGATGCTTATGTGACCAATGACACTAACCTACAGTACGAGTTTCTAGAATTGTCGATAATATAGGCATTACTAGAAAAATAAAATCAAGTTCTAACTAGTCATAGCTAAAGACATTAATGATTTAAAATATTGTAATTAAAAGGGGTGACACAAAAGTGTCAAATATCAATTTGGGGTTTTGTCACAAGTAGTAAAAACAACAAAAATAACAATAAAATCAAGTATGGGGAAAAGTTCTTGGGGTGTGACCGCAATACAAGTTGAGATAAATTGTTGGGTACATGCTTTCGATAGGAAATTTGCAAGATAATAGTGACTAGGCTAAGATTTAGATGGAAATAAGTTCCCTCTCGGGCAACTTACCCCATTTCAAATGTGTTCCTCTCGTACACCCATTTGCCGCATGAAGGCCAGCCTACGCCTTACTCCACTCACTCTCTCGAGCTGAGTGTTAGGATATGGGACTGGGGCTCACCCTCTCGGGTTGAACCTCATGTCGACCCACTCCTTAGGTCATCAGTCTAGAGGTCTTGGTTTCGCAACCTCCCTCTCGGGAAAGCCGAAAACACATGGGTGGTTTTGTATTTGTAACTACAAACCCATTAAATTCAACCACAACTACTAGGTGAAATCAGCATTAAAAAACTTCTAACTTATCAGCAAGCAAGACTCAACAATAATATCAACTCATATTTTCTAAATACACCTAAAATGATACTAAAATCAAATGGGTATAAGGAAATATACCTTGATTTAAGCAAAGGAAGAAGAATGGTGAAGACCCATTTCCAACTTGGGGAAGATGAAATCCTTCTTTCTTCAAATCTCCCAAAAACCTTCTCCAAACTTGAGAGAAAATATCCCAAAAAGTACTATTCTATTCTGAAAATTAAAATAAAAGTTCGACTCCTAAAAATTAATAAAGTGTTTAATATATATTGACTTCAAAAATAAGTGCTAGCGGATCGCTCGGCGAGGTTTGTCGAAGTCGCCGAATGACTCGGCAACTCGCCCTTCTTGTGTCTCATCACTGCTTTGTGCTTGCCTTCAACATCATCACGTTCTGGACCATTGGGTGGTATAGTACAACTTCGCGGAACTATTCGGTAAAGCGCCGATTTCTCCATTCATCGCCTTTTTTATCCTCTTTCTTCAGGACTTCGCGTACTGGAACAAAGAGCGGAGTTCGTCCCTTCGGCAAATATCCAAGTGTGCTTAGCGATGTGCATGATTCAACTTCTTCGTTCTTTTCAGCCTTTTTGTTCCTTTTTGCCCCTAAGTGTCCATGCTTCCACTAAAATTTCAAATACCTGAAACTTAAGAGTTTTCATCATATGTTGAGACAAAATAAGCATTTGAGGACACTATTTCTATCAAAATAAAGCCCTAAATGAGTCCAATTTGTGGACTCATCAACACCCCCAACTTAAACTTTTTCTTGTCCTCAAGCAAACTTGAGTTCAGCCATTCAAAAAGAGTGACTTAAACAGTGCTACACAAAACTCAATAATGAGAGTACACAACAAGACTCAATTTACTTATGCAAGGATCAATTGTGTACTCAAAGATTCAAGTGTGATACACCACTATCAAAGATTCTCGCAATCAAGCTCAACAAGAAGTATCTAAATGCCCTCACATAAAGAATGATTCCATATTCACACACAGACGTTAATCAATTCAAGATCAGGAATCAGATGCAATGCTCACACTCAAAAAGAGGAACACAATGCATGTTTTTCACCCATAGGTTTGCCCTTATTTTCCAATCAACCTTCGATTCGGTTTACTCAAGATCAAAAAGGTCTTTCTAAGGTTTGTAATGGGGATGAGAGCAAAGGTATGGTCATTTAGGCTTAGTGACATTTTCCTCGTGAGATCTGGTATTCTCAAGGCATTCCCTTCTTTTTCTTTATCAA
>NW_006239162.1:297922-309760 GCF_000226075.1 Solanum tuberosum
TTTTTCTAGTGCTTCTAATTCATCTTTTTATTCACCCCCATGGATTGCTTGGAAACTCGATTTCTTTTGTACTTTATTCCACAATTTTTTTTGAAGGGTTTCCATTGTTCTTCAATAGAATGGGTTGAGGGGGACTTCCTTGCACTTCTTGATTCTCCTTTTCCTTTTTACCACACCCCCAACTTAGGATTTTAGCCTAAGTTGGCTATTCGCTAAACCACAAATCAAGAGGATTATAGGTAGTGGGTCAAGTAAGGTCTAGGGTTCACCAAGGTTCTTCCAATGAGAGGCAAGGCTCAAAAGGTGTTTAAGAGAGTTTCACACGCTCACGGGTAGGCCACGAAAGAGGTATATATCAAATTTCGCTCACACTCTTTAAAGTTGCCTAAGATTAGTTCAAGATCACACCTTTCTAAATCAATCAGACTAACAGGGCAAATTCTAAGTTTATTCATTCAAGGTTCAAAGCAAGCTAATCACACAAGGCACAGACACTTAAGTCAAACAGGACCACACACTTTCGCTAGTGTGCAACGGTCATTACAAGAGAATCAATTTGATAAATGGCTAATTACAAGGAGATGAAAAAAGTTCACATATTGTCTATGCAACTTCATTAGTCCTCATCGTAGCCGTACATCATGTTCGTTCAATTGAGAACACTATTCAAGTCATCGGTATTGATCGAAATCAAGACTTAAAGTTTTGCAAAAGAACAACCACTTTCAACACAAGTGGTGGTTATTTAATTTAAGATTAACATTTATTTTATTTAACAAGGAACTTATCTAAGAGACAAACTCGTATGTTCCTTTCATTACGGTATTTCTGAACAAGTTCCTAGATAACAAGTCTAAAGGTTTTCTTCTCGAAAATTTTCAAAAAATAATATTAATTGTTTGGAAGGGTCAAAATCATTTTGCAATTAAAAGTAAGCGGAGCCAAAAACTCAATCATCCACAGAAAGCAGTATTAACACAATTTAAAACAGAACATCCCAAATATATACACAAAACGCAACTATCAACACAAAAGGTGTGGGACTCACCCAACAACAATTAAAATGTAGTTTTCCTCCACTACTAATAAAAGTATCCAAAATTAAAAATAATTAAGCCAAACAAAGAGGTAAATAAGTGATCCTGGCTATGCGGTTGTTCCATATGTCATGGCATCAGTATCCAGAGTGACCATCAGAAGGACCAGCTCCACTGGATCCCGCAGCAGGAGACTTTGCCAAAGAAGCTTGCACAACAGCTTCTATCATCATCTCTTCAGTGTCGGCTATGTCGTCCGCTGTAACTTCCTCAAATATCTCTTCATCAATTTCTGCCTCTGATTCAGGATCAGTTGTATGCTCCATTACAGTTCCATGTCATGTGGCAGTCTGAAGCATTTTGGGCACATATGGAACTTCCACTGTTCCAAAGATCATGGATATATTAGTGGACTCTAGGTAGTCCACATCTTTCTTCAGCTCTGCATTAGCAGCCTTTAAGGTGGTTACTTCTTCTGTGGCTCCTTGATCGTGCTCGCACTCTATTATCCTGGCCTCTGAAGCATCGATAGTAGTGCTCAGTGGTCTCACAGCATTGTCGGGGGTAACTTGAATCATGCCTGGAATGGAGCCTTTTATGTTGACAGTCCGGCAATTAGCAGATTGGGCAAGCTGTCCCATTAGGATCAAGGATGACTGAGTGATCGTCTCACAGGAGGCAACAACAGCCGTAGGTCTGGGTGGTAATGAAGCAGGAGAGGGACCTATCAGGTCAGAAGGAGTGGTACTGATATCAGATATGCCTGAGGGCCCAGGGGCCGGAGTAGGAAAAGATGCCTCTGCAGGTATAGATCTAGTGGCCATAGCTTCCTTCTGTTTCTTTTCTTTTTGGTCCTTAAGATATTTCGCTTCGATCTTTTGAATAGTGGTGGAGGCAGTGGTAGCCAATTCTACATCCTTCATTGCATCTCTAGGCACCCGAGCTCTTTTGCATAAGTCAGTGATTAATACCGAGAAATGGAAAGATATCTGGCTCTGCTTTGAACGCATATGGATCAAAGAGGCAATGATCATCCTAAGATTTATCCTGGTTTTCTCCAAGATGCATTTAAGGAAAGCTTCCTTAGCATGACGAAGGATTGATTCATTTGGTGATGGCATAACTGTGCTGCTGATGAATCCAAACCAGTATCGTGCAGCTATGTTTAGATTTTTCTTCTCAATTGGAACTCCTTCTGCTAATCATATCAGAGCATTATCATCTGAGACTAGAGGAGATAACCACTTTTTTCATTGCATCCAGCTTCTGTGTCCTCATCAAATACTGGAATGGTCATTAATCTTACCGGACATACCCAAAGCTGTGTTGATAGCCTCAGTGTCATAGGCTACCATCCTTCCTCTGACAACCACATAGTCAATTTCTTTAAAAGATGAGACTAGCCTTTTCCGTTGAGGTACCAATGCACTGTATGCATCGTAGAACTCTCTAACCTAGCTTGGTATGTAAGAGCCGCGATGCCTTGTGAAGATTTGGAACTTGTGGTGTTTCAGGCACTCCATCACCTCTGTATACTTATCAATAGTCCCATATATGGAAAGTCGTTTATCCTCAATGATCTTTCTCAGAGCATCGGCATTTGATCTATTCGTTGATCCATGTTTGGGACCTTGTACTGGAGATGCCAGCACTAATTCTTGCCCTGAAGCTGGAGGAGTTGGAGTGGTGAATTGACTATATCTGATCCGGTTTGGATTATGTATCATTTTGGAAGGTAACTCAGCCCTCATTGTCTCTGTCTAGTAGACTTCGTCAGACTATGCACTATCACTATTATATGTGGGTGGCTCGGTGGTGTAGAAACATGTGCTGTCAGATCTTGCGTCGGATAATTCGAATGGTTTTCCCTTCCCCTTTCTTTTTGAAGTTGTGGTAGCTTTTACCCTAGTTGGAGGTGCATTTTCACTGATCACAATTCTTTGTTCCCTTCCTCTGGTCGATCGTTTGGCCATATCTGCAAAAAGTTAGAGAGAATAGTTAGTAATTACATTGTAGCACACAATTGCAAACAGAGTCGCCGATTTAATCAACGAATCGCCGAACCTCTTTGGCGATCATGAATATGTCCGCCAAGAGTTACACAGCCTACAATGCTGAAGATATGAAATTAAGAGTTATTTAGGGGTAGTAGGAGAACCACCGAGTGATTCGGTGATCTCAACTCAGCTCGCCGACTGACCTAACTCCTGAGATTCAACTCACTTTCCAAAATCGATCCTACAAACCTCAAAAACAAAATGAAACTATGTATTAATGAAATTCAACCCCAGACCCATAGCACCCATTCATGGTCAACATCCATTAGGCATAGTTCACAACATGTAGTTTCAAGGTAAGCAGAGAGAAAGTAATTCAAACAATAAAAGCAAATACGCCCCAATTTACAAATCAGAAGCAGTCATTCGAAAATTTCTACTCATATTAGAGAGATCTAGCATGCATTAATGGAGACATAGATTGCAGATGAGGTTGAACTATTCAAAAACGAATGGGAGTTTTCCTAAAACTAACTTTTTTGCTGAGTAAACAAAATTGTAATGCTAGGCGGCAACGAAAATCCGAGTTCCAAGTGCCAATCCGTGACTAAAGTACTACTTTAAGGTGAGAGAATGTAAATTTCTAACTTGGTGTGAAGTTATGGAGTTTGAAAGTAAGAATGTATGAAGAAGTGTGCCAGTTGGCAATATATGTTGTTCAATTTATGTCCATTTGGCGACGTTAGTCGCACTCGCTAACCCACTCGGTGATTCATCGAGAGGTCATTTATCTAGCCCTTTCTTTAAAATCTTCATTTTTTTAGGAGGTGAATTCGACGGTCTGCATCGAGATCGCCAAACTTGTTGCCAATACGCTAAGTTTCTTTTCGTGTTCCCTGAGTTTTACAGGCTCTCTACAAATTTGTATTGAGCCAAATGGCGGATCCAGTAAGGTTCCCAGACCTATTTGGCGACTCACAGAAAGGACTTTCTGCTAGTCAACCTGAAATTTTCCACACTTTCCTCGTTTTAACCTGTAACGCAACACACCATTATTCATAAAAGTAAAATCTAAACGTTTAAGACCTTGGGTTGCCTCCCAAGAAGCACCTTATTTACCATCGTGGCACGATGCAAGTCATTGCTTAAGTTTCATTGTTGGGGTTGGCTATGTCCTCATTAGGCCACCCCCTGTTTCTCTACGGATGGAGTTGAGGCAACGCATGACTTATCAGGTCCTCGAACAGTTCAATAGCTTTAGAATGAGACCAAATAATTCGTTTCATTCCTTCGATGTCTTCTTTCAATCCCTCCAGCTCTTTGTCTTGCTCGGTCACCTTGCGGAAAATTGTTAAGAGCATTCCCTCGATGCATTTAATCTTCTTGTTCTCATTGTTTCTTCTATTATGAGGGGAAATGTATTTATCCTTCCTTTTGCAATGAACTTCGACCTTCACCATATTTCTTTTTAACTCATCCATTTAAGTAATTGGTGCGGTCATCAAGAGATCCTTTTCAACCTCTTGGCTCATTTTAGCCATATTGTCGAGCAGTTGGACTGTTATTATATAAGACTGCTTTAATGTCCCCCAAGGAAGGAGTTGGTCAATCAACATCTTGTTTCTAGGGCCAAGACTTCGGCAGAAGCAATCAAGGAGGATCATACAGGTTATTCCATGAGTGGGGCATTGAGTTAGCAGTTCATTGAATCTTTCCCATGTTTCATGGATCCGCTCATCCTCCAATTGCTTGAAGGTTAGGATACCATCCCGATAAATCATTACCGGTAATGGAGGAAACTCCATTAGCTCCCAAATATTTCTCGCTTTCACTTGTCTAGATTCCGACAAATCACAAAACAAAACTAAGAATTAAGTTAGTGAACTACAACTAAGAAGAACAAAAATTCTACTAATCTAAAAATTCTCAAATAACACCACTCCCCGGAAGTGGCACCATTTTGATGCTTATCGTGACAAACGACACTAACCTACAGTACGAGTGTCTACGATCGTCGATATTATAGTAACCCAACCAAGGGTTGGGGTCGTGTCCCAAGGGAGTGGTTTTGAGAATTAGTAGAAATATAAAATTACATTCTAACTAGTCGTAGCTAAAGACTTTAATGATTAAAAACATTGTAAATTAAAAGGGGTGACACAAAACTGTCAAATATCAATTGGGGTTTTTGTCACAAGTAGTAAAAACAACAAACATAGCAAGAAAATCAAGTATGGGGAAAAGATCTTCGGGGAGTGACCGCAATACAATTTGAGATAAATCGTTGGTTACATGCTTTCGATAGAAATTTGCAAGATAATAGTGACTAGGCTAAACTTTAGATGGAAATAAGTTCCCTTTCGGGCAACTTACCCCGTTTCAAATGCGTTCCTCTCAGACACCCATTTGCCACATGAAGGCCAGCCTACGCCATACCCCACTCACTCTCTTGAGATGTGTGTTAGGATATGGGGCTAGGGCTCACCCTCTCGGGCTGAACCTCATGTCGACCCACTCCTTAGGCCATCAGTCTAGAGGTGTTGGATTCGCGACCTCCTTCTCGGGCAAGCCAAAAATACATGGGTGATTTTGTATTTGCAACTACAATTCCATTAAATTAAACGAGAACCACTAGGTGAAATAACCATTAAAATACATCTAACCTATCAGCAAGGAAGACCCAACAATAATATCAACACATTTTTGCCAAATCACACCCCAAGAATGGGGGGTTTTAGCCACACATCAAGAAATAACAAAATTCACCTAAAATGATACTAAAATCAAATGGGTATAAGGAACTATACCTTATTTTAAGAAAAGGAAAACAAAATGGAGAAGACCCACTTCCAACTTGGCGAAGATGAAATCCTTCTTTCTTCAAGTCTCTCAAAAACCCTCTCCAAACTTGAGAGAAAATATCCCAAAAAGTACTATTTTATTTTAAAAATTAAAATAAACGTTCGACTCCTATAAATTAATAAAGAATTTAATATTTATAGACTTTAGAAATTAGTGTTGGCGGATCGCTCGGCTAGGTTAGTCGATGTCGGGAATGACTGGGCGACTCACCCTTCTTCTGTCTCATCGCCGTTTTGAGCTTGCCTTGAGCATCATCACGTTCTCGACCATTAGGCGGTTTAGTACAGTTTTGCGGAACTATTCCGCGAAGCGCCGACTGCTCCTTTGATCGCCTTTTTGATCCTCTTCTTTTAGGGATTCGCATACTGGAACAACGAGCGGAGTGCGTCCCTTCGGCGAATCGCCAAGCGTGCTTGGCGATGCACAAACTTTAACTTCTTTGTTCTTTTCAGCCTTTTTATTCCTTTTTGCACCTAAGTGTCCATGCTTCCACTATAACTTCAAATACCTGAAACTTAAGAGTTTTCATCATATGTTGAGACAAAATAAGCATTTGAGAACACTATTTCTTTCGAAATAAAGCCCTAAATAAGTCCAATTTGTGGACTCATCAACACCCCAACTTAAACTTTTGCTTGTCCTCAAGCAAACTTGAGTTCAACCATTCAAAAAGAGTGTCTCAAAAAGTGCTACACAAGACTCAATCATCAATGCACACAACAAGACTCAATAAACTTATACAAGGATCAATTGTGTACTTAAAGATTCAAGTTGTGAGACACCATTACCAAAGATTCTCATGCTCCCAATACTTGCTACTTGTGCAACCAAGCTCAACAGGAAGTATCTAAATGCCCTCACATAAAGAATGATTCCATATTCACACACAGAGGTTAATCAATTCAAGATCAGGAATCAGATGCACGCTCACACTCAAAAAGAAGAACACAATGTATGTTTTCACCCGTATGTTTGCCCTTATTTTCCAATCGACTTTCGATTCGGCTTACTCAAGATCAAAAAGGTCTTTCTAAGGCTTGTAATGGGGATGAGTGCAAATGTATGGTCATTTAGGCTTACTGACATTTTCCTATTGAGATGTGGTATTCTCAAGGCATTACCTTCTTTTCCTTATCAATTCTTTTTCTAGTGCTTCTAAGTCATCTTTTTATTAACCCTCATGGATTGCTTGGAAACCCGATTTCTTTTGTACTTTATTCCACAGTTTATTTTTCTGTTGAAGGATTTCCATTGTTCTGCAACTCCATGGGTTGAGGGGGACTTTCCTTGCCCTTCTTTACTTCTCCTTTTCCTTTTTACCATACCCCTAACTTAGGCTTTTGTCCTAAGTTGGCTATTCGCTAAACCACAAATCAAGACGATTATATGTACTGGGTCAAGAAAGGTCTAGCTTTCATCAGGTTCTTCCAAAGAGAGGTAAGGCTCAAAAGGTGTTGAAGAGAGTTTCTTATGCTCACGGGAAGGCCACAAAAGAGGTATATGTCAAATTTGGCTCACACTCTTTAAAGTTGCCTAAGATCATTTCAAGACCACACCTTTCTAAATCAATCAGACTAACATGGCAAATTCTAGGTTTATTCATGCAAGGTTCAAAGAAGGCTAATCACACAAGGTACCGACACTTAAGTCAAATAGGACCACACACTTTTGCTAGTGTGCAACGGTCATTACAAGAGAATCAATTCGATAAATGGCTAATCACAACGAGATGCAAGAAGTTAACATATTGTCTATGCAACATCATTTGGCCTCATCGTAGCCATACATTCATGTTAGTTCAATTGAGAGCACTATTTAAGTCATCGGTATTGATCGAAACAAAGATTTAAATTTTTGCAAAAGAACAGTCACTGTCAACACAAGCTGTGGAAATTTTTTTCTAAAATTAATAATAATTTTTCAAAATGGTCAAAATCATTTTGCAATTAAAAGTAAGCGGAGCCACAAGCTCAAACATCCACAAAAAGTAGTATTAGCACAATTTAAAACAGAACAACCCAAATATATACATAAACCACAACTATCAACACAAAAGGTGTGGGACTCACCCCACCAGAATTAAAATGCAGTTGTCCTCAAATGCGAATAACAGTATCTGAAATTAAGAATAACTAAGACAAACAGAGAGGAAAAGAAGTGATCTTGGCTATGCGGTTGCTCCATCTGTCATGGTATCACTATCCGGAGTGACCACCAGAAAAACCAGCTCCATTGGATACCGCAGCAGGGGACTTTGCCAAAGAAGCTTGCACAACAGTATCTTTCACGATCTCTTCAGTGTCGGCTATGTCGTCCGCTGTACTTTCCTCAAATATCTCTTCGTCAGTTTCTGCCTCTAATTCAGGATCAGCTGTATGATCCATTCCAATTCCATGTCTTGTGGCAGTCTGAGGCATTTCGGGAAGATCTGGAACTTCCACTGTTCCAAAGATCATGGATATATCAGTGGACTTTAGGTAGTCCACATCTTTCTTCAGTTCTGCAATGACGGCCTTTAAGGCTGTTACTTCCTCTATGGCTGCTTAATCGCTCTCATGAACTACTATCCTGGCCTCTAGAGCATCGATAGTAGTGCTTAGTGGTCTCACAACAATATCGAGGGCAACCTGAATCATGCCTGGAATAGAAATTCTATGTTGACAGTCCGACAATTAGCAGATTGGGCTAGGTGTCCCATCAGATCAAGGATGCCTGAGTGATCGGGTCACAGGAGGCAATAACAGCCATAGGTCTGGGTGATAATAAAGCAACAGAGTGACCTGTAAGGTTAGAAGGAGTGGTGATGACATCAGATATACCTGAAGGCCCAGGGGTCGGAGTAGGCAAAGATGCCTCTACATGAATAGATCTAGTGGCCACAGCTTCCTTCTGTTTCTTTTCTATTTGGTCCTTAACATATTCGGCTTCGATCTTTCAGATACTGGTGTAGGTGGTGGCAGTCAATTCCACATCCTTCGTTGCATCTCTAGGCACCCGAGCTCTTTTGCATAATTCAGTGATTAATACTGGGAAAGGGAGAAATATTGGTTTTTGTTTACATGCATATGGATCTCAGAGGCAATGATCATCCCGAGATTTATGCTGGTTTTCTCTATGATGCATCCAAGGAAAGCTGCCTTAGGATGACGAAGGATTGATTCATTTTGTGATGGAATAACAGTGCTGCTGATGATTCCAAACCAGTATCGTGCAGCTATGTTTAGATTTTTCTTCTTAATTGGAACTCCTTCTACTAACCATGTCGGAGCATTATCATCTGAGACTAGTGGAGATAACGAATTTTTCATTGCATCCAACTTCTGTGTCCTGATCAAATGCTGGTAGTGGTCATTAATCTCATCAGACATACAGAAAGCTGTGTTAATAGCCTCACTGTCATAGGCTACCTTCCTTCCTCTGACAACCACGTAGTCAACTACTTTAAAAGATTAGACTAGCCTTTTCCGTTGAGGTACCAATGCATTGTATGCGACGTAGAACTCTCCAACCCAGCTTGGTATGTAAGAGTCGCGATGCCTTGTGAAGATTAGGTACTTGTGGTATTTCAGGCACTCCATCACCTCTGGATACCTATCAATAACCCCATCTATGGAAAGTCGTTTCTTCTCAATGATCTTTCTCAAACTGTCCGCCTTTGATCTATTCGTTGATCCATGTTGGGCACCTTTTATTGGAGGTGCCAGCACTAATGTTTGCTCTGAAGCTGGAGGATTTGGAGTGGTGGATTGACTATCTTTGATCCGATGTGGATCACATATCATTTTGGAACGTAACACAGACCTCCTTGCCTCTGTCTTGTAGTCTTCGTCAGACTCCGCACTATCAATGTTATATGTGGGTGGCTCAGTGGTGTAGAAGCATGTGCTGTCAGAGCTTGGGTCGGATAATTTGAAGGTTTTTCCCTTACCCTTGCTTTTTGAAGTTGTGGTAGATTTTCCCCTTGGTGGAGGTGCGTTTTCACTGATCACAATTCCTTTTTCCTTTCATTTGGTCAATCGTTTGGCCATATCTGTAAAAAGTTAGAGAAAATAGTTAGTAATTACATTATAGCACACAATTGCAGACATACTCACCGATATATTCCGCAAATCGCCAAACATATTTGGCGATCATGAATATGTCTGTCGAAAGTTACAATGCCCACAATGCTTAAGATATGAAATTAAAAGTTATTTAGGGTTAGTAGGCGAACCGCCGAGTGATTCGGCGAGCTTAACTCAGCTCGCTGACTGACCTAACGCCTGAGATTAAACTCACTTTCCAAAATCGATCGTACAAACCTCAAAAACAAAATTAAACTATGTATTGATGAAATTTAACCCCAGACCCCATAGCACCCATTCATGGTAAACACCCATTATGCATAGTTAACAACATGTAGTTTCAAGGTATGCAGAGTGAAAAAGGAAGTTGAACAGTAAAAGCAAATAGGCCCCAAATTACAAATCAGAAGTAGGAATTCTAAAATTTCTACTCATATCAGAGAGTAAAAGCAAATAGGCCCCCACGGGGATTTTCCAGAAACTAACCTTTTTTCTATGTAAACAAAATTGTAAAGATAGGCGGCAACAAAACTCTGTGTTCCAAGCGCTAATATGTGACTAAAGTACTACTTTAAGATGAGAGAATGTAAATTACTAACTTGGTGTGAAGTTATGGAGTTTGAATGTGAGAAAGAATGAAGAATTGTGACAGTTGGTAATATATGTTGTTCAATTTGTGTCCATTTGGCGACCCCCTGTTTCTCTACGGATGGAGTTGAGGCAACGCATGACTCATAAGGTCCTCGAGCAGTTGGACAACTTTAGAATGAGACCAAATAATTAGTTTCTTTCAATCCCTCCAGCTTTTTGTCTTGCTCGGTCACCTTGCGGAGAATTGTTGAAAGAATTCCCTCGATGCGCTTAATCTTCTTGTACTCATTGTTTCTTCTATTATGAGGGGGAATGTATTTATCCTTGCTTTTGCAATGAGCTTGGACCTTCACCATATTTCTTTTTTAACTCATCCATTTGAGTAAGTAGTGCGGTCATCAAGAGATCCTTTTCAACCTCTTGTCTCATTTTAGCCATATTGTCTAGCAGTTGGACTGTTATTATATACGGCTGCTTTAATGTCCCGCCAGGAAGGAGTTGGTCAATCAACATCTTGTTTTTTGGGCCAAGACTTCGGTAGAAGCAATCAAGGAGGATCGTACAGGGAATTCTATGAGTGGGGCATTGAGTTAGCATTTCATTGAATCTTGCCCATGTCTCATGGATCCGCTCAACCTCCAATTGCTTGAAGGTTAGGATACGATCCCGAGACATCATTACCTCTAATGGAGGAAACTCCATTAGCTCCCAAATATTTGTCTCTTTCACTTGTTTAGATTCCGACAAATCACAAAACAAAACTAAGAATTAAGTTAGTGAACTACAACTAAGAAGAACAAAAATTCTACTAATTTAAAAATTCTCAAATAACACCATTCCCCGGTAGCGGCACCATTTTGATGCTTATCTTGACCAAAAACACTAACCTACTGTACGTGTAACGACCCGAGAGCACACCCTAGCCGTTACCGGCGTATTCGACCTCTCGGAGGTTTTATACAAGCCTTTAGCATTCGTTATAGAATTTATCATAGATAAATAGCGGAAAATTAAAAAGAAATTCATAATATAACACAAGACTTAAAAAGTCACCTCATTTAAACCTTTAATACAAAATCGGAGTATTATGTCTCAAGGTAGACATCATAAAACACGACTACAACACCAGAGGGATACAACCCTTACAATACAAAAGAAACTACTATCTAGTACATAGAACTTAAGGAAACTCTTTAACATAAAGGTCCTTGAATCTTTAAGGACACACCCGAACTTGGGAATAGTAAGCCAAGCTCATCACTTCTAGGAAAGGCCCTTTAACCACCA
>NW_006239162.1:309804-310103 GCF_000226075.1 Solanum tuberosum
ATAACCCATTTAGTTCATATCATAGGTAAACCACCCTCACAACCCCTTAACAAGCTCACTTGTGCAATGTACACATGGAGTCCCATACCCCCACATATACTAAGCAAACCCATTAAGAAGTCAGAAGTGTAATTCACATGCATAATCATACTTCACGTCTTGACATAAGTAAATTCAACCTTACCATGCTTTCATATTAACATACATAGACCATAGTCTTCATTACATAAATATCCTAGTCATAACTTCCCTTAGAGTCGGCTTGTGCAATGCATAAGTAGGGTCCATAGTACTACCTA
>NW_006239162.1:310268-310449 GCF_000226075.1 Solanum tuberosum
ACACCAAGTGTTCCTAGGAAGCCACCATAGACTAGGCACATCATATTCAACAAGTCATAACATCTTCATTTAACATTAGACATATGACCAACATATTTCATAACATCATATAAGGACTCATTCATTTACTACATCATTAGTCATAACCCATTTAGTTCATATCATAGGTAAACCACCCTCA
>NW_006239162.1:310641-310852 GCF_000226075.1 Solanum tuberosum
ATCATATAGCTCAAAGGTTTCTAAGATGAGAATGACCTTTCATCATAGAACCTACATTATGTGAGAATGACCTTTCACATAATCATACCATATTCATAACATAGTCTAGTTTAGAGTACAATTGAGAAAACTTTACAAGAGACTCCCTTTCACTAGATTATCATAAACCTTATTCGTTCATTCATGTGTGTGTACATATGTGAGAAATCCT
>NW_006239162.1:310902-317363 GCF_000226075.1 Solanum tuberosum
GCCCATGTGAGCTACATGGAATCCGTTGTTCTACTCCCACATTGAAAAGAGAGGGTACTACTTGCCAAAGTAGGACCTACATACATAATAGATATCTAGTGGTCCACTAAGCTAATACCTACGGGGGCACGTAGTTATGGAACAAGTAGATTGCTACTAGAAACCTGGACTTACTAAGCGTGGCGGTTTCCATCTCATGAGACAACATCTATGTTGGGAACCCGGACTTGCCAAACGTGAAGGTTCTCTTGTGGGAAGCCGGACTTGCTAAACGTGAAGCCCCCAATCTAATTTTTCATGTTCACTCGGTGCTAAGCCAACTCCATTTTTAAACATCTTTAAGCCTTTATTTAACATTAGTTCATAAAATAGTCTTTAGGGACTTAATCCCTCTTAACATATAGTCCAAAGGTTTCTAAGATGAGAATGACCTTTCATCATAGAACCTACATGATGTGACAATGACCTTTCACATAGTTATACCATATTCATAACATAGTCTAGTTTAGAGTACAATTGAGAAAACTTTACAAGAGACTCCCTTTCACTAGATTATCATAAACCTTATTCGTTCATTCATGTGTGTGTACATATTTGAGTAAGCCTTTCACATAAACACCTTTATACAACACATACTCATACCTTGCTAATCATACACTTTGCATATATAATAAGATGTAAGGGTGTATATAAGAGTTAACCTTTCAATAGACACCATAACACATCATATTCATAGTTGTACATGTAGAGTGTGTGTGTATGCATATTGGTCCTCATTGTGACATAATAACAATAACATTGATATTGAGTGCACTTACCATCAAGGGATCACAACACATTCACAATGTCCCCAAATCATGAGCAATTTACATATAAAGCCTTTTGGGATTCTAGACTACACACCCACACTTTATTATAGGAGACAAGGATGCATTTAACATTGAATAGGTACTCCTAACATGTATATGATCAAACATTCATAAAGGTAGGGGTCATTCCACAATAGTACTTGACACAATCAATCATGTAGACCACACCTTATCCCTAACATTATCATTCACATTATATTCCTCATCATCAACAACTTTAAACATCATGCTAGCATTGAGGATTTCATATATAACCTTCATAGCACAACTTCATAAACGTATGGATCATAATCATCAATTCACTTCACATCTATTGCCTTCAAGGCCAAGATCTCAACATGCATATATAGACAAGAAGTAAACACCGCCATCATAAGTTGACCAAACCACACAACATCAATTCTCATACTATACACTAGAAGTTAGGTCAACTTACCAATTCTCCATGCCATGATCACCATGGATCAACCCTCAACAATTCATAATCAATTGACATAGCAATAGGAATCCACAATGTAATTCAATAACATAACATAATCTAAGTACAATTCTATAAACAAATGGATCAACCCATAACTTTACCCATAGGGCCATAATTCTCAACTCATCAATAAACCAACAATTCAACATGAATAAGTATAGATAATCGTAGCAAACATCAATACAATCTAATCTAAACATAATTTTTCCAATACAATCATATTCACAAAGACCCACATCATAGGCCAAATTTTTGAGAATTTTGGGGATAATGGGTTCTTCAAGAATTCCTTTGAAAACTTTCTTATAAACCTTAATTCCACATTAATTCATCAATAGAATGATTTAGAAAATCGTTTGACAAGGGACCCATGTTTAGATTGAAAATTGGGAATTTTGGTGTTTGTATCACTTTTGAAAATCTTTGATAGACTCCTTGAATGAGAGGTTATTCAAGAATCAAGAGTTACCAGACCTTAATTATTTAAGACCCATGAAATTGAAGAAGAAATCAGTTGGAAACCCATCTTCTAGCTTGAGCTTCATCAAGGTCTTCAATGGAGTTTTTTGAGATAATCTATTTTGAGGGGGAAGGGTCAATTTGAAGAATGGGGTCTAATTTTAGCTTTTGAGGTTTTAACCAATCTAAAATACCCTAAAATAGGTAGAATAACCGTTTATAATAATTTTCCAAAGTACCCAAACTACCCCTCACTTAGTTTGACCTTTTAAACAAGTAAAACTAGACTTTTATATTCGCAGATTTCGTCGGTAACCAAGTTCGCGACGCGGAGGTATTCCCACAAGTTTCTGGAAATTAAATTTTGAGACAGTAGAGTGCACGGTGTCTCCGCGATGAGGAGTCACTTTTTGGCCATTGGTGGAGCAGGTCCGCGACGCGGAACCACTCCCTCTATGCACAACTTCAAGCTGCGTTGGCAGCCTATTTAGCCAGGGTTGGGGTCCTCCTCGGGGACCCTTAGGGTGGTCCCGGGGAGTCGTACCCGGACGTTTAGACCCTAAAAATATTTATTAAGACACTAGGGTCACCTCCACTGATTTTTTACTCCAAACAACGCATAAAAACATGAACTACATACTAGAACACACCAACACGCAAAAGAATAGTTTCTGAAGGTCTTGGTCGTTCCTTGACGTTCGACTTCCAAACTCTTTAAAACTGACTAAAAAGGCTATTCTTCATTATTTTAACAAGTTATTAATGCATAAAACCCATGTGAGGCTCTACTTTATCCTACTTCATTTTGAGGGTCGTTACAATATCCCCCACTTAGGAACATTCGTCCTCGAATGACACTTAAAACACTTTCGAGGACTCAATGACCCAACTAGCAACTCACAATACGCAACATACAACATCAACATAAGAGCACACATCAAAGAAGAACATAAACTCCACATAAAAAGGCTCAAAACAACTTTGTACAATTCAAGAAAGTAGCAACACATCTACCATCTTCTTATGCATCAATTTTATTATTTCCCATATCATTAGAGGAACTTCCTTCTCCAAGTCATCATTCTCATTTCAAACACCAAAGAAACACAACATGCAACTATCTCATTAAAGCACATTATGCAACTTTATCGTAAGAAATCATTTAAGCATGCACTTCAAATTAACTCATGCAACACAAGCAAGTAGAAACTTTATTGACCGACTCATAATGCATCAACCACATAGGCCTTTCTCATGTTCATAGGAGGAACTACCTTCTCCTAATCATGGCATGCTATTTACCCATTTTCTATATCATCATAGGGTCCAATATGCAGTGGCTTTCAAATGCACATGTAGACATGATCAACATTTCCACGAATGAGGCAATTAAGCAATTCATACTAGTTGCACCCTAACATGAGGATTATAAATCATCTACTAGTCTTATCATTTAATCATCATACTACCAGGAACATACATGGCATTACCATGTTTAGTTTTGTTCAAGGAGGAACTACCTTCTCCTAGTCACAACATACACACATGGCATCATAAACTCATAAGCAAGCATTACACAAAGATCAATTCATTTAAGGAGAAATTCTCAACTTCTAACCTAAGCATGCTCATACTCTCTTCCTCGTGAATTCAAGAGTGCAATCACCATATAAAAATGAATATTGACATGAGAAACATGAATTTTATTACTGAAATTCCATTCTTATGTAATAAGAATCCTTCAAAAACATGCATAACATAGTGTCTTCTAGGACATGCATAACATACGGACATCATGCAACTCATAATCATATGCAAAACTCCAAAACATGAACAAGCTACTAAGAACTCTTTGGTCTCAAGCTTGAATAAGAATAGAAGGAAAAGATAAGGATATCAACAACCTTACTACACACTCATCATCCCCCACTTAGGGTAAACCCGTCTAAGAGCACATTAAAGTAGCCAAGAGAACTATCACTTACCAATTAAGGACAATGTCACCCCTCTTGGGATCAAGTTATGCAAACTCCTTTAATCATTACCTCCTTCATCTCTAAGGTAGGAACCATTTTCCATCAATTCTTCACTATACTCACTTAGGTGAGGATTTCAAGAATCCAAACAAATGAGTATCTATACCACTCCGCTTCATATCTATCACCCAAAGTGGTTCTCAACATGGAGAACTCAAGGAAATTCAATGTGGAAATAGTAAGGGCACTCAAAGCCTTACAATCTAGGCACATTATCCCCCACTTGGGGTGAGCTTAATCAACTCTTTATCACATCTTACCCTTATCATCACCTTTGGTGTAACTTTCCGCTCAACCATGCCTAGGTATTATCCAAACACCCTCTTTGAATGACCATACTTAAGATCAACCCTACAAGACAACTATCCTCTTTAGAGTTGGTCAACATCTATTCTCTTGTCCTTCCCATGAACTAAGGGATACATGCAACTCTCCAAGTTAACCTTAGAGCAAAACACTACCCCAACTCATGAAACAAAGCCCATTTTTCCTCTTTTACGGCTAGCCTACACAAGAACTCCGATTCGCACAAGGACAACCATGAAGCATCACTAATAAGAAAAAGGGCAACTTTCAACTCACACAAGTTACCACATTCCTTCAAAATTCCTCAACTCTACACCATGACTTTCTACTATCATTACCCATCACCATAAAGCAACTCATTATCCTAAAAAGGATTTCATTCTTAATATAACGACTCTTATCATATTAGAACTATACCACCATACAACATTTTCAATGTAATGCTCCCAACCTTATAGGTCACACCTAGCCATGATTGGCATCACAATACGATTTGCAAATCTATCTTCATATATACTCATATAGTCACCACATCATAATAAGCATTAAAACTCACCTTTTCTTCCCTCGATCCTTGCAACATCACCCCTTCCAAGTAATCACATCTTGAAGGCCACCACACAAGGGAAAATAAGAGATCGAGAGAGAGAGATCATATGGAGTTAAGCTCTACGGCACGACACAAGAGTAATGAAGAAAGTGAAACCTCTATCGTCCTATAGCTTCTCGCTCATAGATGTGTCGCGACTCACATCGATGAACAAGACTCTACTAGACGTGGCTCATGAGACGTTGAATCCTGAGACCATTTTCACAACCTTATGCTCTGTACCAAGTTTGTAATGACCCGAGAGCACCCCCTAGCAGTTACCGGCGTATTCAACCTCTCGAAGGTCTTTTACAAGCCCTTAGCATTCATCATAGCATTTATCATAGAAAAATAGCGGAAGATTTAAAACTTTTTCATAATATAACACAAGACTTAAAAAGTCACCTCATTTAAACCTTTAATACAAAATCGGAGTACTACGTCTCAAGGTAGCCATCTTAAAACACAACTACAACACAAGAGGGACACAACTCTTACAATACAAAAGAAACTACTATCTAGTACATAGAACTTAAGGAAACTGTTTAACGTAACGGTCCATAAATCTTTAAGGACACACCCGAACTTGGGAATAGTAAGCCAAGCTCATCACTTCTAGGAAAAGCCCTTTAGCCACCACCACCCACCCTTGGTGTAAAAAGATGAAGAAGAATGGTGTTAGTACAAGAATGTACTAAGTATGATAACCATGCAAAAACATGTTTTTAAAAGGACATTTAGTTGGAAACCATGCATCATACCTTTTTAGAGAAACTTCAAGAACATTTAATACATGAGGAACAATATAAACCCCATACGTTATCATACACATGGAAACCATTCATAATAGCACATAGAGCCACTTATAACATTTTAGCCACATTCAATGCATACAATACATTACCTTCCTCTTTATCTTAACTCCTTTCCTCAAGCAACCCTAAGGGAATACTTGGTGCAATGTATGACCTTAAGGTTACCAAGGGTGAGCTTACATATAGCCTTCATCAATCCAACCACATATATTCATAGAGTCATAAGCACACCATAAAACATAGTCTTTACATAGGAACCATCACCTAAGAAAACCCCCAAGTCACACCAGTGCAATGTGCAAGTAGCATCCAATAATACTACTCACACCAAGTGTTCCTAGGAAGCCACCATAGACTAGGCACATTATTTCAACAAGTCATAACATCTTCATTTAACATTAGACATAAGACCAACATACTTCATAACATCATATAAGGACTCATTCATTACTACATCATTAGTCATAACCCATTTAGTTCATATCATAGGTAAACCACCCTCACAACCCCTTCATAAGCTCCCTTGTGCAATGTACACATGGAGTCCCATACCCCCCATATATACTAAGCAAACCCATTAAGAAATCATAAGTGTAATTCACATGCATAATCATACTTCATGTCTTGACATAAGTAAAGCCAACCTTAACATGCTTTCATATTAACATATGTTAGAGTCCTCTTGTGCAATGCATAAGTAGGGTCCATATTTCTACCTACAATAAGTAACTCCTCAAGAAATCATGACTAGAGTTTATATTCTGATCTTAGTTCAATTCTTCACTTTCGAGAGACATTGGCATAACCGACGTAGACTATGTGAGCTACATGGAATCCGGTGTTCTACTCCCACACAGAAAAGAGAGGGTACTACTTGCCAAAGTAGGACCTACATACATAATAGCT
>NW_006239162.1:317888-403758 GCF_000226075.1 Solanum tuberosum
ATTCATTCATGTGTGTGTGTACATATGTGAGAAAGCCTTTCACATAAACACCTTTATACAACACATATTCATACCTTGCTAATCATACACTTTGCATATATAATAAGAAGTAAGTGTGCATATAAGAGTTAACCTTTGAATAGACACCATAACACATCATATTCATAGCTGTACATGTAAAGTGTGTGTGTGCATATTGGTCCTCATAGTGACATAATAACAACAACATTGATATTGAGTGCACTTACCATCAAGGGATCACAACACATTCACAATGTCCCCAAATCACGAGCAATTTACATATAAAGCCTTTTGAGATTCTAGAACACACACCCACACTTCATTATAGGAGACAAGAACGCATTCAACATTGAATAGGTACTCCTAACATGTATATGATCAAACATTCATATAGGGGTCATATAGGTAGGGGTCATTCCACATTAGTACTTAACATAATGAATCATGTAGACCACACCTTATCCATAACATTATCATTCACATTATATTCCTCATCATCAACAAACTTTAAACATCGTGCTAGCATTAAGGATTTCATATATAACCTTCATAGCACAACTTCATAAATATATGCATCATAATCATCAATTCACTACACATCTATTGCCTTCAAGGCCATGATCTCAACTTGCATATATAGACAAGAAGTAAACACCGCCATCATAAGTGGACCAAACCACACAACATCAATTCTCATACTATACACTAGAAGTTAGGTCAACTTACCGATTCACCAAGACATGATCACCATGGATCAATCCTCAACAATTCATAATCAATTGACATAGCAATAGGAATCAACAATGTCATTCAATAACATAACATAATCTAAGTACAATTCTATAAACAAATGGATCAACCCATAATTTACCCATAAGGCCATAATTCTCAACTCATCAATACACCAATAATTCAATATGAATATGTATAGATAATCATAGGAAACATCAATACAATCTAATCTAAACATAATTTTTCCAATACAAATCATATTCACAAAGACCCACATCATAGGCCAAATTTTTGAGAATTTGGGGATCATGCGTTCTTCAAGAACTCCTTTGAAAATTTTCTTAAAAACCTTAATTCCACATTAATTCATCAATAGAATGATTTAGAAAATCGTTTGACAAGGGACCTATGTTTAGATTGAAAATTGGGAATTTATGTTTTTGAATCACTTTTGAAAATCTTTGTTAGACTCCTTGAATGAGAGGTTATTTAAGAATCAAGAGTTACCATACCTTAATTATTGAAGAGCCATGAAATTGAAGAAGAAATAAGTAGAAAACCCATCTTCTAGCTTTAGCTTCATCAAGGTCTTCAATGGAGTTTTTGAGAGAATCTATTTTGAGAGGGAAGGGTCAATTTGAAGAATGGGGTCTAATTTTAGGTAATGTGATTTTAACCAACTTAAAATACCCTAAAATAGGTAGAATGACCTTTTATAATAATTTCTGAAACTAGCCTAACTACCCCTCACTTAGTTGGAGCTTTTAAACAAGACAAACTTGACGTTTATTTTCGCATATTTCGTCGGGAACCAAGTCCGCAACGCGGAGGTGTTCCCACTTGTTTCTGGAAATAAAATTTCGAGACAGTAGAGTCCGCGGTGTCTCCGCAATGTGGAGCCAATTTTTGGCCATTGGTGGAGCAGGTCCGTGACGCGGAGCCATTCCCTCTATGCACAACTTTAAGCTGCCTTGGCAGCTTGTTTGGCCAAGGGTTGGGGTCCTCCTAGGGGACCCTTAGGGTGATCCAGGGGAGTCGTACCCGGACGTTTTGACGCTAAAAACATTTATTATGACACTAGGGTCACCTCCACTGATTGTAGACTCCAAACAACACATAAAAACATGAACCACATACTAGAACACACCAACACGCAAAAGACTAGTTTCCGAACGTCTTGGTCGTCCCTTGACGTTTGACTTCCAAACTCTTTAAAACTGACTAAAAGGCTATTCTTCATTATTTTAACAAGTTATTAATGCATAAAATCCATGTGAGGCTCAACTTTATTCTACTTCATTTTGAGGGTCGTTACAGTACGAGTGTCTACGATCGTCGATAATATAATAATCCAACCAAGGGTTCGGGTCGTGTCCCAAGGGAGTGGTTTTGAGAATTAGTAGAAAAATAAAATTAAGTTCTAACTAGTCGTAGCTAAAGACATTAACGATTAAAAATATTGTAAATTAAAAGGGGTGACACAAAACTGTCAAATATCAATTGTGGGTTTTGTCACAAGTAGTAAAATCAACAAAAATAACAAGAAAATCAAGTATGGGGAAAAGTTCTTGGGGAGTGACCGCAATACAAGTTGAGATAAATCGTTGGGTACATGCTTTCGATAGAAAATTTGAAAGATATTAGTGAATAGGCTAAGCTTTTGATGGAAATAAGTTCCATCTCGGGCAACTTACCCCGTTTCAAATGCGTTCCTCTCGGACACTCATTTGCCGTATGAAGGCTAGCCTACACCTTACCCCACTCACTGTCTCGAGCTGAGTGTTAGGATATGGGACTAGGGTTCACCCTCTCGGGCTGAACCTCATGTCGACCCACTCCTTAGGCCATCAGTCTAGCAGTCTTGGTTTTGCGACCTCCCTCTCGGGAAAGTCAAGAACACATGGGTGATTTTGTATTTGGAACTACATACCTATTAAATTAAACCACAACCACTAGGTGAAATCACCATTAAAATACATCTAACCTATCAGCAAACAAGACCCAACATTAATATCAACAGATATTTGCTATATTACACCCCAAGAATGGGGGTTTTGAGCCACACATCAAGAAATAACAAAATATACCTGAAATGATACTAAAATCAAAATGGTATAAAGAATTAAAATTTGATTTAAGCATAGAAAGAAGAATGGAGAAGACCCACTTCTAACTTAGGGAAGATGAAATCCTTCTTTCTTCAAGTCTACCAAAAACCCTCTCCAAACATGACGGAAAATATCCCAAAAAGTACTATTCTATTCTGAAAATTAAAATAAATGTTCGACTCCTAAAAATTAATAAAGAATTTAATATTTATAGACTTCAGAAATTAGTGTCGGCCGATTGCTTGGCTAGGTTAGTCGAAGTCGCGGAATGACTCGGTGACTTGCCCTTCTTCTGTCTCATCAACGTTTTGTGCTTGCCTATGCATGTATAGATCTAGTGGCCACAGCTTCCTTCTTTTCTTTTCTCTTAGGTCCTTAAGATATTCGACTTCGATCTTTTGGATACTGGTGGAGGCGGTGGCGGCCAATTCCACATCCTTCATTGTATCTCTAGGCACCCGAGCTCTTTTGCATAATTCATTTATTAATACCGAGAAAGGGAGAGATATCTAGATCTGCTTTGCATGTATATGTATCTCAGAGGAAATGATTATCCCTAGATTTATCCTGGTTTTCTCCATGATGCATCCAAGGAAAGCTGCCTTAGCATGACGAAGGATTGATTCATTTTGTGAAGGCATAATTGTGCTGCTGAGGAATCCAAACCAGTATCATGCAACTATGTTTATATTTTTCTTGTTAATTGGAACTCCTTCTGCTTACCATGTCAGAGCATTATCATCTGAGACTAGCGGAGCTAACCACGTTTTCATTGCATCCAACTTCTTTGTCCTGATCAAATGCTGGCAGTGGTTATTAATCTTATCGGACATACCCAAAGTGGTGTTGATAGCTTCACTGTCACAGGCTACCTTCCTTCCTTTGAGAACCACGTAGTCAACTACTTTAAAAGATAGAAAGTAGCCTTTTCCGTTGAGGTACCAATGTACTGTATGCATAGTAGAACTCTCTAACCCGTCTTGGTATGTAAGAGCTGCGATATCTTGTGAAGATTTGGAACTTTTGGTGTTTCAGGCACTTCATCACCTCTGGATACCTATCAATAACCCCATCTATGGAAAGTCGTTTCTCCTCAATGATCTTTCCCAGACCGTCCGCCATTGATCTATTCGTTGATCCATGTTGGGGACCTTATACTGGAGGTGCCAGCACTAATGCTTGCTCTGAAGCTGGAGGAGTTGGAGTGGTGGATTGACTATCTCTGATACGATGTGGATCATGTATCATTTTGGAACGTAACTCAGCCCTCCTTGCCTTTGTTTGGAAGTGTTCGTCAGACTCCACACTCTCACTGTTTTATGTGGGTGGCTCGGTGGTGTAAAAGCCTGTGCTGTCAGAGCTTGCGTCATATAATTTGAAGTTTTTTCTCTTCCCCTTGCCTTTTGAAGTTGTGGTAGCTTTACCCCTGGGTGGAGGTGCATTTTCACTGATCAGAATTCCTTTTCCCTACATCTGCTCGATCCTTTGGCCATATCTGCAAAAAGTTAGTAATTACATTGTAGCACACAATTGCAGAGAGACTCGCCGATTTAATAAGCGAACCGCCGAACCTCTTTGGCGATCATGAATATGTCCGCCGAAAGTTATAGAGCCCACAATGCTTAAGATATGAAATTAAGGGCTATTTGGGGCTAGTAGGTGAACCGCCGAGTGATTCGGCAAGCTCAACTCAACTCGCTAACTGACCTAACGCCTGAGATTCAACTCACTTTCCAAACTCGATCGTACAAACCTCAAAAACAAAATTAAACTATGTATTAATGAAATTCAGCCCCTGACCCATAGCACCCATTCATGGTAAACATCCATTATGCATAGTTCACAACATTTAGTTTCAAGCAGAGTGAAAAAGGAATTCGAACAGTAAAGGTAAATAGGCGCCAATTTACAAATCATAAGTAGGCATTCGAAAACTTCTACTCATATCAAAGAGATCTAGCACGCATTAATGGACACCTAGATTGTAGATGAGGTTGAACGTTTCAAAAACGAATGAGGTTTTCCAGAAACTAACCTTTTTGCTGAGTAAACAAATTGAAATGCTAGGTGGCAACAAAAATCCGAGTTTCAAGCGCTAATCCGTGACTAAAGTACTACTTTAAGGTGAGAAAATGTAAATTACTAACTTGGTGTGAAGTTATGGAGTTTGAAAGTCAGAAAGAATGAAGAAGTGTGACTGTTGGAAATATACGTTTTTCAATTTTTGTCTATTTGGCGACGTTAGTCACACTCGCCAACCCACTCGTCCATTTATCGAGAGGTCATTTATCCCGCCCTTTCTTCAAAAATCTTCAATTTTCAGGGAGTGAATTTGATGGTCTGCATCGAGATCGCCAAACTTGTTGGCAATGCGCCGAGTTGCTTTTTGAGTTCGCCGAGTTTTACAGGCTCTGTATAACTCTTGTATTGAGCCAAACAACAGATACAGTCAGGTTCGCAAACCTGTTTGGCGTCTCGCGGAATGGACTTTCTGCTCGTCAACCTGAAATTTTCCACACTCTGTTGGTTTAAACCTGCCACACAATACACCGTTATTCATAAAAGTAAAATTCTAAACGTTTAAGACCTTGGGTTTCCTACCAAGAACTGTCTTATTTACCTTTGTGGCACGACGTAAGTCATTGCTTAAGTTTCGTTGTTGGGGTTGGCCATGTCCTTATTAGGCGACCCCCTGTTTCTCTGCGGATGGAGTTGAGGTAACGCATGACTCATCAGGTCTTCGAGCAATTGTACAGCTTTAGAATAAGACCAAATAATTCGTTTCAATCCTTCGATGTCTTCTTTCAATCCCTCCAGCTATTTGTCCTGCTCGGTCACCTTGCGGAGAATTGTTGACAGCTTTCCCTCGATGCGTTCATCGTCTTGTTCTCATTTTTTCTTCTATTATGAGGGGGAATGCATTTATCCTTCCTTTTGCAATGAGCTTTGACCTTCACCATATTTATTTTTAACTCATCCATTTGAGTCATTAGTGCAGTCATCAAGAGAACCTTTTCAACCTCTTGGCTCATTTTAGCCATATTGTCGAGCAGTTGGACTGTTATTATATACGGCTGCTTTAATGTGCCGCCAGGAAGGAATTGGTCTATCAACATCTTGGTTTTGGGGCCAAGAAATCAGTAGAAGTAATCAAGGAGGATTATAAAGTGAATTCCATTAGTGGGGCATTGAGTTAGCAGTGCATTGAATCTTGCCCATGTCTCATGGATCCGTTCATCCTCCAATTGCTTGAAGGTTAGGATACGATCCCGATACATCATTACCTCTGATGGAGGAAACTGCATTATCTCTAGAATATTTCTCGCTTTCAGTTGTTTAGATTCCAACAAATCACAAAAAAAAAAACTAATAATTAAGTTAGTGAACTACAACTAAGAAGAAAAAAAATTCTACTAATCTAAAAATTCTCAAATAATACCACTCCCTGGCAGCGGCGCCATTTTGATTCTTATCGTGATTAACGACACTAACCTACAGTATGAGTGTCTACGATCGTCGATAATATTGTATCCCAACCAAGGGTTGGGGTCGTGTCCTAAGGGAGTGGTTTTGAGAATTAGTAAAAAATAAAATTAAGTTCTTACTAGTCATAGCTAAAGACATTAACGATTAAAAACATTGTAAATTAAAAGGGGTGACCCAAAAGTGTCAAATATCAATTAGGGTTTTGTCACAACTATTAAAAACAGCATAAATAACAAGAAAATCAAGTATGAGTAAAAGTTCTTAAGGTGTGACCGCAATACAAGTTGAGATAAATCGTTGGGTACATGCTTTCGATAGGAAATTTGCAAAATAATAGTGACTAGGCTAAGCTTTAGTTGAAATAAGTTCCCTCTCAGGCAACTTACCCCGTTTCAAATGCATTCTTCCCAGACACCCATTTGCGGCATGAAGGCCAGCCTACGCCATACCCCACTCACTCTCTCGAGCTGAGTGTTAGGATATGGGACTAGGGCTTACCCTCTCGAGCTGAACCTCATGTCGACCCACTCCTTAGGCCATCAGTCTAGTAGTCTTGGTTTCGCGACCTCCATCTCGGGCAAGCTGAAAACACATGGGTGGTTTTGTGTTTGCAACTACAAACGCATTAAATTAAACCACAACCACTAGGTGAAATCATCATTAAAATACATCTAACCTATCAACAAGCAAAACCCAACAATAATATCAAAACATATTTGCTAAATCACACCCCAAGAATAGGGGTTTTTAACCACACATCAAGAAATAAAAAAATACTCGTAAAATGATACTAAAGGCCGAAGCGCCGACTACTCCTCTCATCGTCTTTTTGATCCTCTTCAATCAGGGCTTCGCGTACTGGAACAAAGAGTGAAGTGTGTCCCTTAGGCGAAACGCCAAGAGTGCTTGGCGATGCGCAGGGCTTCAGCTTCATCCTTATTTTCAGCCTTTTTGTTTCTTTTTGCGCCTAACTGTCCATGCTTCCATTAAAACTTCAAATACATGAAACATAAGAGTTTTCATCATATATTGAGACAAAATAAGCATTTGAGGACATTATTTCTATCAAAATAAAGCCCTAAATGAGTCCAATTTGTGGACTTATCAACACCCCCAACTTAAACTTTTGCTTGTTCTCAAGCAATCTTAAGTTCAGCAGTTCAAAAAGAGTGTCTCAAATAGTGCTACACAAGACTCAATCATGAATGCACACAACAAGACTCAATTTATTTATGCAAGGATCAATTGTGTACTCAAAGATTCAAGTTGTGACACACCATTACCAAAGATTCTCATGCTCGCAATACTTGCTACTTGTGCAATCAAGCTCAACAGGAAGTATCTAAATGTCCTCACATAAAGAATGATTCCATATTCACATACAGAGGCTAATCAATTCAAGATCAGGAATCGGATGCAACGCGCACACTCAAAAGGAGGAACACAATGCATGTTTTCACCCATAGGTTTGCCCTTATTTTCCAATAGACTTTTGATTCAGCTTACTCAAGATCAAAATGGTCTTTCTAAGGCATCTAATGGGGATGAGTGCAAAGGTATGTTTATTTAAGGTTAGTGACTTTTTCCTCGTGAGATGTGTTATTCCCAAGGCATTCCCTTCTGTTCCTTATCAATTGTTTTTCTAGTGCTTCTAAGTCATATTTTTATTCTCCCCCATGGATTGCTTGGAAACCCGATCTCTGTGTACTTTATTCCACAAATATTTTTTTTGAAGGTTTCCATTGTTCTGCAACACCATGGGTTGAGGGGGACTTTCCTTGCACTTCTTGACTTCTCCTTTTCATTTTTACCACACCCCCAACTTATGCTTTTGGCCTAAGTTGACTATTCGCTAAACCACAAATCAAGAGAATTATAGGTAAGGGTCAAGTAAGGTCTAGGGTTCATCAAGGTTCTTTCAAAGAGAGGTAAGACTCAAAAGGTGTTCAAGAGAGTTTCACACGCTCATGGGTAGGCCACAAAAGAGGTATATGTCAAATTTGGCTCACACTCTTTAAAGTTGCCTAAGATCATTTCAAGATCATACCTTTCTAAATCAATCAGACTAACAAGGCAAATTCTAGGTTTATTCATGCAAGGTTCAAAGCAAGCTAATCACACAAGGCATCGACAATTAAGTCAAACAGGACCACACACTTTCGCTAGTGTGCAACGATCATTACAAGAGAATCAATTCGATAAATTGCTAATCACAACGAGATGCAAAAAGTTAACATATTGTCTATGCAACTTCATTTGGCCTGATCGTAGCCATACATTCATGTTCGTTCAATTTAGAGCACTATTCAAGTCATCTGTATTGATCGAAATCGAGACTTAAATTTTTGCAAAAGAACAACCACTTTCAACACAAGTGGTGGCGAAAATTGTCGAAAAATAATAATAAATTTTCGAAAAGGGTCAAAATCATTTTGCAATTAAAAGTAAGCGGAGCCACAAGCTCAAACATCCACAGAAAGCAGTATTAACACAATTTAAAACAGAACAACCTAAATATATACACAAAATACAACTATCAACAAAATAGGTGTGGGACTCACCCCACCACAATTAAAATGCAGTTGTGCTCAAATGCGAATAAAAGTATTCAAAATTAAAAATAAGTAAGACAAACAGAGAGGTAAAGAAGTGATCCTGGCTATGCGATTGCTGCATCTGTCATGGCATCAGTATCTAGAGTGACCACCAGAACGACCAGCTCTACTGGATCCCGCAATAGTAGACATTGCCAAAGAAGCTTCCCAGCAGCATCTATCATGATCTATTCAGTCTCAGCTATGTCGTCCGCTGTAACTTCCTCAAATATCTCTTCGTCAGTTTCTGCCTCTGATTCAGGATCAGTTGTATGCTCCATAACAGTTCCATGTCCTGTGGCAGTTTGAGGCATTTCGGGCACATCTGGAACTTCTACTGTTCCAAAGATCATGTATATATCAGTGGACTTTAGGTAGTCCACATATCCTGGCCTCTAGAGAATCGATAGTAGTGCTCAGTGCTCTCACAACATTGTCAAAGTCAACCTGAATCATGCCTGGAATAGAGATTTTTATGTTGGCAGTCAGGCAATTAGCAGATTGGGAAAGCAGTCCCATTCTGATCAAGGATGCCTGAGTGATCGGCTCACAGTAGGCAACAACAGCCATAGGTCTCGGCGGTAATGAAGCAGTAGAGGGACCTGTAAGGTCAGAAGGAGTGGTAATAACACCAGATATACCTGAAGGCCCAGGGGCCAGAGTAGGCAAAGATGCCTCTGCAGGTATAGATCTAGTGGCCACAGCTTCCTTCTGTTTCTTTTCCGTTTGGTCCTTAAGATATTCGGCTTCAATCGTTCGAATACTAGTGGAGGCGGGGGCAACCAATTCCAAATCTTTCGTTGCATCTCTAGGTACCCGAGCTCTTTTTCATAATTCAGTGATTAATAACGGGAAAGGGAGAGATGTCTGGCTGTACTTTGCATGCATATGGATATTAGAGGCAATGATCATCCCGAGATTTATCCTGGTTTTCTCCATGATGCATATAAGGAGAGTTGTCTTAGCATGATGAAAGATTGATTCATTTTGTGATGGCATAACTGTGTTGCTGATGAATCCAAACCAGTATCGTGCAACTATGTATAGATTTTTCTTCTCAATTGGAACTCCTTCTGCGAACCATGTCGGAGCATTATCATCTGAAACTACCGGAGCTAACCACTTTTTCAATGCATCCCACTTCTGTGTCCTGATCAAATGCTGGCAGTGTTCATTAATCTTATCAGACATACCCAAAGCTGTGTTGATAGCTTCACTGTCACAGGCTACCTTCTTTCCTCTGACAACCACGTAGTTAACTGCTTTAAAAGATGAGACTAGCCTTTTCCGTTGAGGTACCAATGGATTGTATGCATCGTTCAACTCTCTAACCCAGATTGGTATGTAAGAGTCGCGATGCCTTGTGAAGATTTGGAACTTGTGGTATTTCAGGCACTCCATCACCTCTGGATACCTATCAATAACCCCATCTATGGAAAGTCGTTTCTCCCTAATGATCTTTCTCAAACCGTCTGCCTTTGATCTATTCATTGATCCATGATGGGGACCTTGTACTAGGGGTGCCAGCACTAATGCTTGCTCTGAAGCTGGAGGAGTTGGAGTGGTAGATTGACTATCTCTGATCTGATGTGGATCATATATCATTTTGGAACGTAACTCAGCCCTCATTGCCTCTGTCTGGTAGTCTTCGTCAGACACCACATTCTTACTGTTGTATGTAGGTGGCTCGGTGGTGTAGAAGCATGTGCTGTCAGAGCTTGCATCGGATAATTTGAAGGTTTTTCCCTTCCTCTTGTGTTTTGAATTTGTGGTAGCTTTTCCCCTGGATGGAGGTGCATTTTCACTAATCACAATTCTTTTTTCCCATCCTTTGGTTGATCGTTTGGCCATATCGGCAAAAAGTGATAGAAAATAGTTAGTAATTACATTTTAGCACACAATTGCAGACAGACTCGCCGATTTAATCAGTGAATCGCCGAACCTCTTTGGTGATCATGAATATGTCCGCCGAAAGTTACAGAGCACACAGTGCTTAAGATATGAAATAAAGGGCTATTTAGGGCTAGTAGGTGAACCGCCAAGTGATTCGGCAAATTCAACTCAGCTCGCCGACTGACCTAACGCCTGAGATTCAACTCACTTTCCAAAATTTATCGTAGAAACCTCAAAAACAAAATTAAACTATGTATTAATGAAATTCATCCCCAGACCCATAGCAACCATTCATGGTCAACAACCATTTTGTATAGTTCACAACATTTAGTTTCAAGGTAAGCAGAGTGAAAAATAAGTTCGAACAGTAAAAGCAAATAGGCCCCAATTACAAATTAGAAGTAGGCATTCAAAAAATTCTACTCATATCAGAGAGATCTAGCACTGATTAATGGACACCTAGATTGCAGATGAGATTGAGCTATTCAAAACGAACGGGGGTTTTCCAGAAATTAACCATTTTGTTGAGTAAACAAAATTGTAATGCTAGGCGGAAACTAAAATTAGAGTTCCAAGCGCTAATTCGTGACAAAAGTACTACTTTAAGGTGAGAGAATGTAAATTACTAACTTGGTGTGAAGTTATGGAGTTTGAAAGTGAGAAAGAATGAAGAAGTGTGACTGCTGTCAATATATGTTGTTCAATTTGTTTCTTATGGCGCCATTAGTCGCACTCACCAACCCACTCGATGATTCGCTGACATGTCATTTATCCCGCCCTTTCTTTAAAATCTTCAATTTTCAAGGGGTGAATTCAACGGTCTGCTTCGAGATCGCTAAACTTGTTGGCAATGCACCGAGTTTCTTTCTGAGTTCGCCGAGTTTTATAGGCTCTGTACAACTCTTGCATTGAGCCAAATGGCAGATCCAGTCAGGCTCGCAAACCTGTTTGGCGACTCACGGAATGGACTTTCTGCTCGCAAACCTGAAATTTTCCACACTTTCCTCGTTTTGACCTGCAACACAACACACCATTATTTGTAAGAGTAAAATCCTAAACGTTTAAGACCATGGGTTGCCTCCCAAGAAGCGTCTTATTTACCGTCGTCGCACGACGGAAGTCATTGCTTAAGTTTCATTGTTGGGGTTTTCCATGTCCTCATTAGAACACCCCATGTTTCTCTGCGGATGGAGTTGAGGCAACGCATGAGTCATCAGGTCCTTGAGCAGTTGGACTGCTTTAGAATGAGAGCAAATAATTCGTTTCATTCCTTCGTTGTCTTTTTTTAATCCCTCCAGCTCTTTGTCTTGCTCGGTCACCTTGCAGAGAAATGTTGAGAGCATTCCCTCGATGCGTTTGATATTCTTGTTCTCATTGTTTCTTCTATTATGAGGGGGAATGTATTTATCCTTCCTTTTGCAATAGGCTTCGACCTTCACCATATTTATTTTTAAGTCATCCATTTGAGTCATTAGTGCGGTCATCAAGAGATCCTTTTTAACCTCTTGGCTCATTTTAGCCATATTGTCAGGCAGTTGGACTGTTATTATATATGGTTGCTTTAATGTCCTGCCAGGAGGGAGTTGGTCTATCAACATCTTTGTTCTGGGGCCAAGAATTTGATAGAAGCAATCAAGGAGGATCGTATAGGGAATTCCATGAGTGGGGCATTGAGTTAGCAGTTCATCGAATCTTGCCCATGTCTCGTGGATCCGCTTATCCTCCAATTGCTTGAAAGTTAGGATACGATCCTGATACATCATTACCTCTAATGGAGGAAACTCCATTAGCTCCCGAATATTTGTCACTTTCACTTGTTTAGATTCCGACAAACCACAAAACAAAACTAAGAATTAATTTAGTGAACTACAACAAAGAAGAACAAAAATTCTACTAATCTAAAAATTCTCAAATAATAACACTCCCTGGCAGCGGCACCATATTGATACTTATCGTGACCAACGACACTAACCTATAGTACAAGTGTCTACGATGGTCGATAATATAGTAACCCAACCAAGGGTTGGGGTCGTGTCCCAAGGGAGTGGTTTTGAGAATTAGTAGAAAAATAAAATTAAGTTCTAACTAGTCGTAGCTAAAGATATTAACGATTAAAAATATTGTAAATTAAAAAGGGTGACACAAAAGTGTCAAATATCAATTGGGAGATTTGTCATAAGTAGTAAAAACAACAAAAATAACAAACAAATCAAGTACGGGGTGAAATTCTTGGGGTGTGACCGCATTACAAGTTGAGATAAATCATTCGTTACATGATATCGATAGGAAATTTGCAAGATAATAGTGACTAGGCTATGATTTAGATTGAAATAGGTTCCCTCTCCGGCAACTTACCCCGTTTCAAATGTGTTCCTCTCGGACACCCATTTGCCTCATGAATGCCAGCCTACGCCTTACCCACTCACTTTCTCGAGCTTAGTGTTAGGATATGGGACTAGGGCTCACCCTATCGTGGTGAACCTCATGTCGACCCACTCCTTAGGCCATCAGTCTAGCGGTCTTGGTTTCGCGACCTCCCTCTCGGGCAAGACGAAAACACATGGGTGGTTTTGTATTTGCAACTACAAACCCATTAAATTAAAACACAACCACTACGTGAAATCACCATTAAAATCACCATTAACCCAACAATAATATCAACACATATTTGCTAAAATAACAACCCCCAAGAATGGGGTTTTAGCCACACATACAAGAAAAAACAAAATACACCTAAAATGATACTAAAATCAAATAGGTATAAGGAATTAAACCTTGATTTAAGTAAAGGGAGAAGAATGGAGAAGGCCCACTTCCAACTTGGGGAAGATGAAATCCTTCTTTCTTCAAGTCTCCCAAAAACCCTTTCCAAACTTGAGAGAAAATATCCCAAAAAGTACTATTCTATAAAATTAAAATATATGTTCAACTCCTAAAAATTAATAATGAGTTTAATATTAATAGACTTCAGAAATTAGTGATGGCGGATAGCTCGACGAAGTTAGTCGAAGTCGCTGAATGACTCGGTGACTCTCCCTTCTTCTGTCTCATCGATGTTTTGTGCTTTCCTTCAGTATCTTCACTTTCTGGACCATTGGGCGGTATAGTACAGCTTCGCGGAACTATTCAACGAAGCACCGACTGCTCTTTTTCTCCCCTTTTTGATCCTCTTCCTTCAGTGCTTCGCTTACTGGAATAAAGAACGGAGTGCGTCCCTTCGGCGATTCGCCAAGAGTGCTTGGCGATGCGCAGGCTTCGACTTCTTCATTCTTTTCAGCCCTTTTGATCCTGTTTGCGCCTAAGTGTCCATGCTTCCACAAACCTCAAATACCTGAAACTTAAGAGATTTTATCAGATATTGAGACAAAATAAGCATTTGAGGACACTATTTCTATCAAAATAAGCCCTAAATAAGTCCAATTTGTGGGCCTGTGGGATGATTAAGTTGAGGACTTAAATCCAACTTAAGTGAAGTCATTTTGGCAAAAATTAGGGCCACTGTATAAGCCTTTTAAACTCTTAAATTCATCCAATTAATTCATAAATTCCCAAAGTTCATCCTCTCCAAATGTTCTCTCTCTAAAACTTGAAGAAGAAAAAGAAGTAGAAGGAGGAAATTCGAGCTAGGGTTCAATAAGAAAGGTTCTTCACATCAAATTCATTGGGATTTATTGTGGAGGTATGGTAGCTTTCATCCATGGATAGATTTCATCCATGGAATCCCATCAAAATCCCAATTTCAAAGAAAAAATCCCCAAATGTTAGGGTTTATTCCAAAGTCACGGGTTCCTTTCAAATGATTCTAATTGATTTAATTGTGTCATATTAAGCATAAATTAATGATTTCCTATCGTTTTTATGATGAATCCTCCAAGAACCCGTGAAATCCCCATATTTCTCAATTGTAATCTTGTGATGTGGGTCTTTGTTGATGAAATAAGAATGTTATGAAATTATGTAGGTAGTGATTGGGTTACTTGAATTATGATGATATACATGTCTAATGTTTGAATTCTAGGGTCACGACCCAGGGGTACCCCCTAGATGTAACACGGCGTACTCAACCCTGAAGGGGTCTCATACAAGCACATAAAATATCAGGACATAAGATAAATAGAAATTATGCAGAATTTAAAACTTGTTACAATCGAAGTCTTTTATAAAATCGAATAGAAGTCTAGACATTGTCTCCATAAGCCATCTATTACAATCGAGTATCAAATAGGGTCACAACCCTTTACAACATAGTCTCAAAATAGAACATACGAAAGAAACTAGAAATAAACAACTTTCATCCTCGAACCATGAGTACTCACCGAAAGCAAGGAGAGACTCAATCCAATCTTCGAACCGAAGGAGAAGCAAACCTCAACAACTGTGCCCTACACTTATAGAAAAACATAGAAAATATGCGTTAGTACAAAAATGCACTAAGTATGATAGCCATGCATAAAATCATTTAAAACAAGCTAAAAGGGACATTTTAGTTGAAACCTTGCTTTTATCAAGTTTAAGAGTCATCATGCACATTAGCATAGAAATATAATTCAAACCATATTATAAGCAACCTTAAGCTATACTTGTGCAATGTATAGAAAAGTTCCAATAATCCTATCTAAGACTAAGTACCACTTTTAGGTCACAGAGACCGTACATATCATGCTTGGGCCTCATCATAGACAATACTCATAGATAAGGAAACATTCATGTTCATTAACTCATATCAAGGGAAGATAATCATAGGAACAATCCATATTAAACATGTTTAAATCATTAGCCTTTACAGAATAAGAGAACCACACCACAACCACTCTCAAAGTCTACTTGTGCCATGCATGAATGAAGTCCCATACCCCCACTCACACTAAGTAGTGCTTTTTGAGAAGTCATAAGTGATAGTCCATGTTCATGTTCTTACAATAGTTCATATTCTTGTCATGTATGAAAAATATCCTTAACCGACATAGACCATGTGAACTACATGGCATCCGGTGTCTTGCCCCCACACCGAAAGAAGTGTCCTACTTGCCTAAGGTAAAACTCATGTTTGATAGCCTAGGTGGATCCACTAGCTAAGGAACTATGTGGGCACATAGTTACGGGATAGGGAGATTGCTTCTAGAAACCCGGACTTCTGACATAAAAGGTTTGCATCTCATGAGATAATCATTTTGGGAACCCGAACAAACTGACGTAGAAGGAACCCATATGGAAAGCGGGACTTACTGAGTATAAGCTTTCATTAGGGAATTCGGACTAACTAGCGTACAAGCTTCCATCTCATATTCATATCCACTCGGTTCTAAGAATAATTCCCTTTAAGTTCATGTTAAGTCTTTACTTAGTTTCATGTTCATGGTAGATTCCCTAGCACTCAAACCAACATGCTATCATGATAGCTCATTTATTCAACAGGTGAGAATAGCCGTTAAACCTTAGAATCTTTAATATGTGAGTAAACCTTTCACATCATGTGCATAGTGTGTTCATGAGAATAGCCTTTCCATAAACACAACAGGATTATCATAGTCATAGATACTTTATGCATAGTTATGTGTAAGGCTATAGGGGAGAATGACTTTTCAATCATAATGAAACTACATGCATAGTCATGTGTAAGGTTATAGGGGAGAATGACCTTTCAATCAATAATGAAATTACACCATAGTCATAGGATCTTCCTCCTCATAGTAAATCTTGTAGCATATGCATAATTCTTATAATCATATAAACTTCTCATAATTTTCCCTTCAAGGACCATGAATCACATCCAACCCAAACATCTAGAATTTCTATACTAGATATGGATAATAACATGATTCAATTAACTAAATCATTCTAAACATAATCTCTTCACATGCTTTTATAATCAATCAACCCACATCATGACATCACAATTTAGAAATATGGGGAATTCTTAGGTTCTTGGGGGGATTTCATCATAGATCATTCATAATTCATCAGTTCAATCATAATCCAACATAATTTAAACTTTGAAAACGTTTTTGAAAGGAACCCATGATATTGGAAGAAAACCCTAGCTTTTTGGGGATTTCTAGATTTGAAATTTAGGCTTTGAAGGGTCTCTATGGGTGAATACTACCCATAGATGAATATCTACCATACCTTATTGGAGATTCTTCACAAATTTGGGCAGAAAAGATGACTCCTTTAACCCTAGAATTCAACTTCTTCTTCTTCTTCAATGGAAGTTTTAGTGAGAGAAATATTTGGGAGAGAATGAGTTAATTTTGGGGTCTTGAAAGAGTGAATTATTTGACTTTGTTAGGGTTCTATTAGGTTTATAAAGGTATTCTAATTAGTATTAAATTACCTTGCTTAATTAATTAATAAATCCTAAGACCCTCCCTTAACCCCCAACTTAAAACCTAAATGCCCAAAATAGTCCTCACCCACGTCTGTGGGTGGGACCACGGACCGTACTGGTCAAAGGTGGGTGATGTTCTGAGGCTATGAAAACAGGGGAGGGTCTAGGCTTGACCAATTACCCCCACCTATGGGGAGTGGGTCCATCCGCGGATTGTGGGTGCCTTTCGTGGGTAGGCTGCTTTTTGACAACTTTTTGGGCTCTTTTAGGGTCCTCCTCAAGGACCCTTGGTTGGTACTTATGGGGTCGTACCTTGTCGTTTACACCCAAAAACACTTATATTGAGTACTGGAGGTTATTTTATGACTCTTCCCCTTACGTTAAACCCCAATTAGGCTACCAATTTACACATTAGGCTCTATCTTAGTTTACAAGTTTTATCTCCCCCTTGGAAACATTCGTCCTTGAATGATGATTTAGACACCTTACAAAATTAAAGACTCAAGACTAGCATCCACTCATGCATGCTCATCACAACATTATGGAACCAATATGCCATTTCGAGAAACAAAATAACGCATGCTCATCAATTCTTCTCATGAAGTCAAATATACAACAACATAGTAAAATGCACAACAACATGAGAGAACACATAAATCATGAAAACTCATTTATCACTAAACATGAATTCTCTCAAGAACATGCATAATCATAAGGAAATCATGGAAAACAGATATAATACACATGACTTCCAATACTAGGAACTCAATAGGAATTACTTACCTCGAGCTTGAATAGGAGTAGAAGGAAAAATATGAGGATAGTGGGATTTCATATCGTCCTCGGCCTCCCATGTAGCACCCTCAACAAAATTATTCCTCCATAAAACCTTCACTAATGCTATTTCCTTATTTCTCAATCTCTTAACATGCTGGTCAAGGATCTCTACCGGAACCTTTTCATAAGAAATGATTTAATCAATTCCTAACCCTTCTAGAGGAAAAATGGATACCGGATCACCAATACACTTCTTAAGCATAGAAATATGAAATACCAGGTAAATCGGAGAGAACTCATTCGGCAAGTGTAATTCATAGGGAACTTTCCCAATACGCTACAAAATTTGATATGGACCCACATACCAGGGATTAAGTTTTATCTTCTTGCCAAACCTCATCACACCCTTCATAGGTTAGATTTTCAAGTAGACTCAATCATTAACTTTGAATTTTAGATCCTTCTTCTAACATCGGCATAGGACTTTTGCCGACTTTGGGCCGTTCTCAACCTCTCTCTAATGAGTCGAACCTTCTCAATGGCCTCATAAACTAGTTTGGGACCGATTAGAGCAATTTCACCTACTTCAAACCAGCCAAATGGAGACCTACATCTCCTACCATACAAGGTTTCAAAAGGAGCCATGGCAATACTTGAGTGGTAACTATTGTTGTAGGCAAACTATATCAACGGTAGATGGTATTCCCAATTACCCTTGAAGTCTATCACACATGCTCTCAACATATCCTCCAAGGTTTTTCTGGTACGTTCCTCTTACCCATTGGTTTGGGGATGAAAAGTCGTGCTAAGCTTAACGTTAGTACCAAGCCCTTTTTGGAATGCCTCCCAAAAGTGTGAAGTAAATTGAGTACCCCGATCCAAAATGATAGATAGGGGAACCCCATGAAACTTCACTACTTCTTTGATATACAATTTGGCATAGTGTTCCACCGAAAAAGAAACCTTGACGGGAATGAAATGGGCTGATTTAGTTTTTCGGCCTATGATGACCCAAATGGAATCATGTTGCCTTCGAGTATGAGGCAAACCCACAACAAAGTCCATATTCACATCTTCCTACTTCCAAGTGGGAATATCTATATTGAGGTAGAAACCTCCGGGTCTTAGGTGATCGGCCTTAACTTGTTGACAATTCGAACACTTGGCTACTAAACTTGCAATATGTCTTTTCATGCCAGTCCACCAATAGACTTCCCATAGGTCACTATACATCTTGGTGGCTCCCGGATGAATAGAATATCTAGAATCATGAGCCTCTTCTAGAATTTTCTCTCTCAAGCCATCAACATCTGGAACACATAACCGACTTATGTACCTAAGCATCCCATCTCCCCCTTGGGAAAAACCCCCGAAGGAATTCCAGAGTACCGACTCTTTTAACTCAACTAAGATTGGATCAAGGTCTTGCTTTGCCTTGACCCCCATCACAAAGGAAGATTCGGAACCATTGTGGACTGTGAAACCACTCGTAGTCGAATCCACTAGATGAACACCTAACTGGGCCAATCTATGCACATCACAAACCAATTCCTTCTTTTCATCCTTTATATGTGATAGCATCCAAGGAAGCTCTACTCCATTGAAGGACAAGGATGAAGATTTATAAACTCCAAGGAGGCCCATAACAAGATCTCAAACCAAGGAGTTCAATGATACGCTCAAGGGAATTCAATCGCTGATCCAAAGGTGTCTTATTGGGGAAGAAGAGCTCAACCCCAAGGGAGAGGAATTGTCCTAATGCTACAACTATTTGTTGGCCCAAATTCAAACCAAAGATGAGGAAGGTTAAGGTCCAATTTCGTGCAAATAAGATCATGAATAGTCCAAGAATCAGCCACAACAAGAGTTGCTTCCTACCCAAGTTTTGAGAGAAGACTAGTCAAACTTTCCTAGATTTTCAAGATTCTTTTCCTAGTTGGGATTTACCTTATTTCTTTATTTATATATAGGTTATTAATAGTTTCCTTAGTCTATTTATGGTCTCCTAAGTACCATTTAATGCTTTCCTAGAAGTACTAAATTTGTTCCTAGTTAGACTACTTTATTTCCTTTCTAGAGTAGGATTCCTTGTAATTGTCTTTGTAGGGTTTGGCTGACCTTTTAGCTTCTTATAAGGGGTCTTGGACGTTCTCTCCCCTTCTCCTATATATAGGAGTCCTTTTCATTCATTAAAGGGCATATTGACATTAATAATATTTGAGAGAGTTCTTTAAACCTTTGTGACTTTTTCTTTGAGGATTCATCTTTAAACTTTTACTAGTTTCATAATTTAAGGTATAAAGTAACTTCTTCTTGTGATATCTTTGGTTTCTTTTTGGTATTATTTAGAAGGTGATTAGTTTCTACATAGTAATTATTGTCTTTAGTTACTCATAAAAGCGGTCAAGATCTGATTCTATCGTTTTGATTCATTTTCTCAAGTAAAGGCGTTAGATTTCTTCCATAAATCTATACATTGTTACTTGGATCTTTTCAAGGCCTTAGAACATCTAATCTTTGGAAATTCTCAGATCTTTCCTTCGAATTTCCCATATCTTTAGTTTAGTTTTTTTTGTTTCTTTTCTTTTGTGCTTCCGCATTCTAATATTCAATTCTTTAATTGTGATCTCCTTAACCTTGTTGCTATCAAGTGGTATCAGAGCGGTTCTATCAAGATTTCGTTCTTGATAAATCTTGGGATTTCTTCTTATATTGTGAATAGTAGCGTGAACAGTAATTGGAAAAAAAAAGTTATAACTTGCTCTCTAAGAAATCTGGCTACTTATCCTCCAAGAAATTCGATTACTTGATACCCAAGAAAGCTTATTACTTGCAATGCATGAAATCTTATTACTTGCTCTCTAAGTTTTTGCATTAATTTGTTCCCAAGCATGAAGGTAGAAATAAGAGGGGATTCTAGATCTTTAAGAATAAGAGGAATTTTTTTCTTTTTTATTGTTCTTATAATTCTAAAATAAGTTCCTTTTTTATTCGTGTTTTGTTTTAACTAAATCCTACTTGTTCTAGGACTAGTTCTTTACTTTCTTTTGTACCCCAAAATTCCATACTTTATTACTACGAACTTGATACACGTTCTGGTTGAATTCTAAATCTACAAAGTATTCTCGTTCAAAGGTTATTTTGAGTGGAAAAAGGCAAGTGTGGGTGAGCTTAAAAGAGGGTAAAATCCATATTAAAAGTGTGATACTTGATCATTTATTCTTTTTTTAGATATCTAATTCAGGTGCTGATGAGGAAAGGGCTCGATTACAAGCCGAGGTCAAAGGGAGGAACGACTTCACCCTTCAAGTTATGCACCAACAATTTGAGAGATGGAACCTTCAATTTCAAGAGATGAGGGATATGATTATCGAGTAGAATGACACCATAGCTGCAATTAGGAGGGAGAATGGTGTTGTACCCTCAAATAATGTTAGACCCCAAGTTAGAAGGAATGTACCTCATATCCCTTTTGTAAATCCTGAATATGATAATGATGATTTTCATGTTGAATTTAATCTAGAAAGAAGATATAGGAGGGGACAAAGAGGTAAAGTAGAAGATGATAATATAAATAGTATAAAGATAAATATGCCATCTTTCAAGGGAACAAGGGATCCAGACTTGTACCTTGATTGGGAGAGACGAGTTGAAGCCATCTTTGATTGCCATAACTACTCTAAGGGTAAGAAAGTTAAACTTGTTGTTGTTGAGTTTTCTGATTGTGCTGCTTCTTGGTGGAAAAAGCTTGCTAGGGACTGATTGCAAGAGGAGCTACCACCTATTGCTACGTGGGCAGAGATGAAGAGGGTAATGAGGAAGAGATTTATTCCATCATACTTCCAAAGAGATCTACAATCTCCCCTTCAACACTTGAAGCAAGGCTCCATGTTGGTGGATGAGTACTTCAAAAGCATAGATATGGCTATGATCCAAGCTAACTGCATGGAGGAAGAAGAGGCTACAATAGCTAGATTTTTAAATGGTTTAAATACAGAAATAGCTAATGTAGTAGAGATACAACAATATGTAACTTTAGATGAGTTAGTTGATTTGTCTGTAAAAGTTGAAAAACAAATTGAGAAAAAGCAGCAAAATAACTCATGGAGAAGTCGACCAAACACTATCTCTAAGAAGCCATGGTCAACTCAAGAGGGGAAAGCTCCTTCCAAACCTCAAGACGATAGAGGTAAAGGTAAAGTTGAGAAGGGAGGTAAAACTTTTAATCCTAAATCTTCTAAACCTTCAAGTTCTATTCAATGTCACAAATGTCATGGAAGGGGGCATATGACGCATGAATGTCCAAGTAGAAGAAATATCATACTTAGAGAGAATGGAGAATATGAGAGTGAAAAATGTGAGGGGCAAGAAGAAGAGGGAGAAGGTGTAAGTGAGGAAGATGATTTGGAACTGCCTAATGATGGCATAATTGGGGTGGTTAGGAGAATTATGACTATCAATTTGGGTAGTGTTGATGAAGGGCAGAGAGAGAATTTGCTTCATACTAGGTGTGGAATAAAAGGGAAGACTTATTCTACGATTATTGATGGGGGAAGTTGTGCAAATGTGGTGAGTTCATACTTGGTGGATAAGCTAGGAATTGCATGCATGAAGCGCTCTACCCCATATAGGCTCCAATGGTTGAATGATTGTGGAAAAGTAAAAGTAAACAAGCAATTCATGATTTCATTCAATGTTGATACGTATGAAGATGAAATTCTTTGTGATGTAGTTCCAATGCAGGCATGTCATGTTTTACTTGGCCGACCTTGGCAGTATGATAGGGATACTACTCATCATGGGAGAAAGAAAAGGTATAGTCTTCTGCATAATGGTAAGAAGTATACTCTTGAACCATTACCTCCTTCTCAAGTGTTTGAAGATCAAAAACGATTGAGGGAAACAATGGAAAAAACAAAAGGGAGAGGTAAAAAGTGAGCTTGAGGGAAAAGAAAAAGGCCAAGAGATAGAAAAAGGAGAGATGGCCGAGAGAAAGAGAGAGAGGGCAGCGATCTAAGTAAAGAGGTAAAAGAGGGTTTGAGTAAGAAAGTAAAATGTTTTGGTGAGAGGAAAGAGGCTAAGAAAAAGAAAAATGAGAGCCTTTATATAAAAGCCAAAGAGTGTTTGAATGCTAGGAGAGAGGGCTGCCCATAATACTACTTACTTACAAAGAAGTATTGATTAATTTTGAACAACTAACTCCTTCTTTGACAAATAGTGTTTCTTCTCTTTTGCAGAATTTTGAAGATGTTTTTCCTGATGACACTCCAAAGGGATTGCCACCTTTGAGAGGGATTGATCACCAATTAGACTTTGTGCCTAGGTCTCAACTTCCTAATAGGCCTGCCTATAGGAGCAATCCTGAAGAGACCAAAGAATTACAAAGACAAGTTGAAGAATTGCTTAAAAAGGGATTTGTTTGAGGGAGTATGAGCCCATGCTCTGTTCCAGTCCTATTGGTCTCCAAAATGGATGGAACATGGAGGATGTGCATAGATTGTCGAGCCATCAACAAGATCACGGTAAAGTATTGCCATCCTATCCCTCGTCTTGATGATATGTTGGACCAACTGTATGGTTCCAAAATCTTTTCTAAAATTGATCTAAAGAGTGGTTACCATCAGATTCGTATGAATCCTGGAGATGAATGGAAAACTGATTTTAAGACCAAATATGGACTTTATGAGTGGTTAGTTATGACCTTTGGCTTGACTAGTGCACCAAGCACTTTTATGAGACTAATGAATCATGTTTTAAAAGATTTCCATGGAAAATATATTGTGGTGTATTTTGATGACATCTTGATCTTTTCTCAAAATCTGAATGAATACCTAGAGCACTTAAAACAAGTTTTTGAAGTTCATAGAAATCAACGCTTATTTGCTAATCTCAAAAAGTGTACTTTCTGTGTGGATCGTGTGGTTTTCTTAGGTTTTGTGGTCAGTTCTAAGGGAGTTGAAGTAGATGATGAGAAAATCAAGGCAATAAAAGAATGGCCAAAACCTAATAGTGTAACTGAAGTTAGGAGTTTTCATCGACTTGCTAATTTTTATAAGAGGTTTGTGCGACACTTTAGCACCATTGCTGCTCCTTTAACTGAAGTTATTAAAAAAGATAAGGTTTTTACATGGGGAAAGGAACAAGAGGATGCATTTAACTTGTTGAAGGATAAATTGTGTTCTGCTCCTCTTTTGCAATTGCCTGATATTTCTATGTCTTTTGAAGTTGAGTGTGATGCCTCTGGTAAGGGCATAGGTGCAGTTTTGATGCAAGACTCCAAGCCAATTGCCTACTTTAGTGAAAAGCTAAGTGGAGAAACATTGAACTACTCAACTTATGATAAGGAGATATATGCTCTAGTAAGGGCGTTAGCGACATGCCAGCACTACTTGTGGCCTCGAGAATTCGTGGTCAAGACTGATCATGAGTCATTAAAATACTTGAAGAGCTAATGTAAACTTAGTCGTAGGCATGCTAAATGGGTAGAGTTTATTGAAACTTTTCCTTATGTAATTTCTTACAAAAAAGGAAAGGATAATGTGGTTGCTGATGCACTCTCAAGAAGGTATGTTTTGATCCCTACTCTTACTTCAAAGTTGTTGGGTTTTGACCAAATCAAGTTCCTCTATGCTAATGATTCTGATTTTGGTGAGATTTTTGTTGAATGTAAGTTAGGTCCTTTTGAGAAATTTAATCTTCAAGATGAATTTCTATTCAAGGAAAATAAATTATGTGTTCCTAACTGCTTGTTGCGTGAACTATTTGTTAGGGAAGCACATTGTGGAGGGCTAATGGGACATTTTGGCATACCCAAAACACTGGAAATACTTTCTGAACATTTTTTATTGGCCTAGCATGAGAAAGGATGTTGAAAAAGTGTGTTCTTATTGTCTTGAATGTAAACAGGCTAAGTCTACAACATTGCCGCATGGTCTTTATACTCCTTTAGCTGTTTCTAATTCCCCTTTGATTGATATTTCTATGGATTTCATATTGGGGCTACCAAGGACTAAGTATGGTAAGGATAGTATATTTGTGGTAGTAGATAGATTTTCTAAAATGGCTCGTTTTATCACATGTAAAAAGACTAATGGTGCATCTCATGTGGCTGACTTCTTTGTAAAGGAAGTGGGTAAATTGCATGGAATACCTAGAACTATTGTTAGTGATAGGGATGCCAAGTTCTTAAGTCAGTTTTGGAGAATTCTTTGGGGAAAAGTTGGGAACTAAATTGCTATTTTCTACATCTTGTCACCCACAAACAGACGGGCAAACAGAAGTGGTTAATAGAACTTTAGGGAACATGTTGAGGGATGTTTTGAAAGGAAAGTTGACTTCTTGGGAATATTACTTACCTATTGTAGAATTTACTTATAATAGGACCTTCCATTTGTCTACTCGTAAGACTCCTTTTGAAGTTGTATATGGATTCAACCCCCTTACCCCCTTGATTTATTACCTTTGCCTACTAACGATTTTGCTAATCTTGATGATAAGAAGAAGGCTAATATGATGAAGAAAATTCATGAACAAACAAGGCTTGCAATTGAAAAGAAGAATAAGGAAGTTGCATTGCAAAGGAATAAGGGGAGAAAATATGTTGTTTTTAAACCTGGTGACTTGGTTTGGGTGCATATGAGAAAGGAAAGATTTCCTCCCAAAAGAAAGACCAAACTAGATCCTAGAGGAAGTGGGCCATACAAAGTCCTTGAAATGATTGGAGACAATGCTTATAAACTTGATCTTCTTGGTGAGTTCCAAGTTAGTGCTACTTTTAATGTTTCTGATCTTTCCCATTTTGATGCAGATTAGAATTCGAGGACGAATTCTCTTCAAGAAGAGGGGAATGATAACATCCAAGGAAGCTCTACTCCATTAAAGGACAAGGATGAAGCTTTAGAAACTCCAAGGAGGCCCATAACAAGATCTCAAACCAAGGATTTCAATGATACGCTCAATGGACTTCAATCGCTGATCCAAAGGTGTCTTATTGGGGAAGAAGAGCTCAAGACCAAGGGAGAGGAATTGTCCAAATGCTACAACTATTTGGTGGCCCAAAATCAAGCCCAAGATGAGGAATTTTAAGGTCCAATTTCGGGCAAATAAGGTCAAGAAGAGTCCAAGAATCAGCCACAACAAGAGTTGCTTCCTGCCCAAGTTTTGAGAGAAGACCAGTCAAACTTTCCAAGATTATCAAGATTCTTTTCCTAGTTGGGATTTACCTTATATATTTATTTATATATAGGTTATTAATATTTTCCTTAGTCTATTTATGGTCTTCTAAGTACCATTTAATGCTTTCCTAGAAGTACTAAATTTGTTACTAGTTAGGTTACTTTATTTCCTTTCTAGAGTAGAATTGCTTGTAATTGTCTTTCTAGGGTTTGGCTGACCTTTTAGCTTCTTATAAGGGGTCTTGGACGTGCTCTCCCCTTCTCCTATATATAGGAGTCCTTTTCATTCATTAAAGGGCAGATTTACATTAATAATATTTGATAGAGTTCTTTGAACCTTTGTGACTTGTTCTTTGAGAATTTATCTTTAAACATTTACTAGTTTCATAGTTTAAGGTATAAAGTAATTTCTTCTTGTGATATCTTTGGTGTATTTTTGGTATTCTTTAGAAGGTGATTAGTTTCTACATACTAATTATTGTCTTTAGTTACTCATAAAAGCGGTCAAGATTCGAATCTATCATTTTGATTCGTTTTCTCAAATAAAGGCGTTAGATTTTTTCCATAAATCTATGCGTTGTTACTTGGATCTTTTCAAGGCCTTAGAACATCTAATCCTTGGAAATTCTAGGATCTTTCCTTCGAATTTCCCATATCTTTAGTTAGTTTTTTTTGTTTCTTTTCTTTTGTGCTTCCGCATTCTAATATTCAACTCTTTAATTGTGATCTCCTTAACCTTGATGTTATCAATATGAGTCACACTACCCATAGACAATCTACTAAGAGCATCCGCTACCACATTAGCTTCGTCAGTGTGATAAAGGACACTCATGTGATAGACTATCAATAATTTTAACCATCTTCGTTGCTGAAGGTTCAAGTCTGTTTGGCTAAACACGTATTGGAGACTCTTATGATCAGTGAAAACATCCACATATACCCTATATATATAATGCCTCCATATTTTCAAGTCAAACACCACCGCCGCCAATTCGAGATCATGGGTCGGATAGTTCTTTTCATGAATTTTGAGTTGCCTTGAGGCATAGGCAATCACTTTACCGTTTTGCATGAACACACATCCCAACCCAACTCTAGAGGCATCACAATATACCACAAAACCATGTGTACCCTCCGGTAAGGTCTACACCAAAGTGGAAGAAAGTCTATCCTTCAATTCTTGAAAACTTTTCTCACAATTTTCCGACCACACATATTTAGCTTTCTTTTGAGTCTTACCTGTCAAAGGAGAAGAAATGGAGGAAAACCCCTCAACATATCTTCTATAATAACTGGCCAAACCTAAACAGCTTCTAATGTTGGATGGAGTAAGAGGTCTAGGCCAACTCTTGACCACATCAGTCTTCTTAGGATCTACCCCAATACCCTGGCTTGACACAATGTGAGGAAGTAATGCTATAGATCTTAGCCAAAACTTACATTTGCTAAACTTTGTGAAAAGTCGATGTTCCTTAAGTACTTGTAATACAACCCTTAAATGATCAACATGCTCTTTTTCACTCCTCGAGTATATTAAGATATCATTAATGAACACAATGACGAACATGTCAAGATATTGTCGGAACACAGTATTCATCAGATCCATGAACGCCGTCGGAGCATTCCCTAAACCAAAAGAAATGACTAAGAACTCATAGTGACCATATCTCGTTTGAATAGGCATCTTTAGGATGTCAACTTACCTCACCCTCAATTGGTGATAACTCGAACGAAGATCTATCTTGCAGAAATAAATAGCCCCTTAAAGTTAGTCAAATAAGTCATCAATTGTCTAAAATGGATACTTATTCTTGATTTTCACCTTATTCAATTGGTGATAATCAATCCTTCTTAATAGAAGCCGTCGGGTTTACCCAGAAGTCCAAATTCTATGGTAGAGAACGCTATAATAATAATTGGACCATGAGAGACTCTTTTAAGTATTGCAAAAGCACATTCTAAGAGAACCATCCTTCTTCCTAACAAACAATACTAGAGCATCCCATGGAGAGATGCTTGTTTGAATAAAACATTTGTCTAGCAAATCCTTTAGTTGCTCTTTCAACTTCTTCAACTCCGTCGGAGCCATTCTATAAGGAGGAATGGAGATAGATTACATATCCAGAATAAGGTCAATACCAAAATCTATTTCCTTTTGGGAGGAATACCGGGTAAATCATCGGGAAAAACTTCTGGAAAATCATTCACTATCAGAACCGACTCTAGAAGAAGGGTTTCAGATTCAACATCCTTCACCCTAACAATATGGTACACACATTCTTTTGAGATCATCTTTCTAGGTTTAAGACAAGTAACAAATTGACCTCTAGGCATGGAATTTCCATCCTTCCACACTAAAATAGGCTCATTTGGAAATTGGAATTTAATCACCCGGGTTCTCTAATCAATAGAAGCATAACATGCATGCAACCAATCCATACCAAGAGTCACATCAAAATCTAACATGTTAAGTTCTACCAAGTCAACAAGAGTAACTCTATGGGAAAAGGAAATGGGAGAACTTCTGTACACCCTCTTAGCAACCACTGAATCACCAACGGGGTTAAAAACCAAAAAAGGTTATAATAATTCATCTGCGGGAACATCAAATCTCATAGCCACATAACGCATCACAAAAGACAAACTAGCACCGGCATCTAATAAAGCATACACATCAATAAAGAAAACATTCAACATGCCGGTCACCACATCTGGGGAACTCTCTTGGTCACCTCGGGTTTGGAGAGTATAAAAGCGGTTATTCTTACGAGCATCGGCATTAGAACCCCTAGGAGGAGCTTGCTTGCCCTCTATTTCTTGAACCTTAAGCATGGGACAATCTCTCTTCAAGTGACCACGCTTCTCACAACTATAGAAACCATTTGTGGAAACAAGGCACTTACCATCATGTTTCTTACCACACTTAGCACAACTAGGCATCACCATAGAAATCCACCACTATTGCCTTCTTGGAGCTTAGGATTAGACACCCTATCTTTGTTGACCATTGGAGCACTAGAGGAGCCATGGTTGGAGAACCTTCTTTTGAACCTTTGTCCCCCTTGACCCTTGAACTTACTCTTTAAAAAATTTCCATCATCGGTACTTGGTCTATTTACCTCTCGATTCACTCGTTTGAACTTTTGTTCCTCAATTTGTTCGGCATGGACCATGAGATGTGAAATATTCATACTTGGGATGAGCATTGCCGAACGACATTCATTGACTACCATGTCGGACACGCCAATTACAAATTTGTTCATCTTGTCCCTAGAATCTGCCACCAATGTTGGAGCATACTTGGACAATTGAGTTAACTTAAGGGCATACTCTTTCACTCTCAAACTTCCTTGACGAAGGTTGATGAATTCTTGCATTTTTCGTTCCCTCAATTCTAGGGGAAAGAATCTATCAAGAAAGATCGATCTGAACAAATCCCAATTTACCAGGCCCGTTCCTACAGGCCTTTCATCCTTCCATTGCTCATACCATACTTGAGCCACATCTTTCAATTGGTAGGCGGCTAATTCTACCTTATCTTGTGGAAACATTCATATAGCATCAAACACTTTATAAATCTCATCAATAAACCCTTGTGGATCATCCTCCACTTTGGAGACATTGAATTCGGGAGGATTCATTCTAGTAAAATCCCTTATCCTTGAAGTGGTCGTATTCACATGAGTCCTAGTATACCTATTGGCTTGGGCCGTCATAGCTTGGGCTTGAGTTGTCACGGCTTGAGTCAATATTTGGAGAGCCGACCTTATTTTTAAATTTTTCATTGCCCCCTCATCAATAGGAGCTTGAGGAACTTCAGGATCTTGGAGAGCTTGCGTAGGAAATCCCTCATTCATATTCTCCTCTTCCCTTCTTCTTGCATTCTCCCTTCTTGTATTCATTTCCTGAAAACACAATAGAAGGGTTAGAAAAGGACTTTTATAGAGTTAAAATTCTATGGCACGACGAAAGAGTAATAAGAGAAATGAGATTTCCTAAGCATCCAATAGCCTCTCATTCATAAATGTGGCGCGCTTCACACTCATAAACAAGACTCCACTCGACGTGGTTGATGAGACATAATCCTAGAATCATTCTAAACCTTGTGCTCTGATTACCAAGTTTTGTACCGAACTAGGGGTACCCCCTAGTTGTAACACTGCGTACTCAACCCCGAAGGTGTCTCATACAAACCCTTAGCATATCATGACACAAGATAAATACAAATGATGCAGAATGTAAAACTTTTGCAATTAAAGTCTTTCATAAAATCGAATAGAAGTCTAGACATTGTCTCTATAAGTCATCTATTACAATTGAGTATCAAAAAGGGTTACAACCCTTTACAGCATAGTCTCAAAATAGAATATACGAAAGAAACTAGATACGAAAAACTCTCGTCCTCGAACCATGAGGACTTACTGAAAGCAAGGAGAGAATTAATCCAATCTTGAACCGAATGAGAAGCAAACCTCAACAACCGGTCCCTACACTTATAGAAAAATGTAGAAAATATGGGTTAGTACAAAAATGCACTAATTATGATAGCCATGCATAAAATCATTGAAAACATGCTAAAAAGGGACATTTAAGTTGAAACCATGCTTTTATGAAGTTTAAGAGTCATCATGCACATTAGCATAGAAACATAAGTCAAACCATCTTATAAGCAACCCTATGCTATACTTGTGAAATGTATAGATAAGATCCAATAATCCTATCTAATACTAAGTACCACTTTTAGGTCACCAACATCGTACATATCATGATTGGGCTTCATCATAGCCAATACTCATAGATAAGGAAACATTCATGTTCATTAACTCATATCAAAGGAATATACTTATAACAACAATCCATATTAAACATACTTAAATCATAAGTCTTCATAGCATAAGAGAACCACACCACAACCCCTCTCAAAGTCTACTTTTGCTATGCATGAATGAAGTCACATACCCCCACTCACACTAAATAGAGCTTCTTGAGAAGTCCTAAGTGATAGTCCATGTTCATGTTCTTATCATAGTTTATATTCTTGTAATGTAGGCAAAATTGCCTTAACCGACATAGACCATGTGAACTACATGGAATCCGGTGTCTTGCCCCCATACCGAAAGAGCTGTCCTACTTGCCTAAGGTAGAACTCATGTTTGATAGCCTAGGTGGATCCACTAGCAAAGGACCTATATGGGCACATAGTTATGGGATAGGGAGATTGCTTCTAGAAACTCAGACTTCTGAAGTAAAAGGTTTCCATCCCATGAGATAATCATTTCGGGATCCTGAACTAACTGACGTATAGGCTTTCATTTGGAAAGCCGGACTAACTGGCGTAAAATCCTCCATCTCATATTCATATCCACTCGGTGCTAAGAATAATTCCCTTTAAGTTCATGTTCAGTCTTTACTTAGTTTCATGTTCATGGCAGATTCACTAGCACTCAAACCAACGTGCTATCATGATAGCTCATTTATTGAATAGGTGAGAATAGCCGTTAAACCTTAGAATCTTTAATATGTGAGTAAACCTTTCACATCATGTGCATAGTGTGTTCATGAAAATAGCCTTTCAATAAACACAACAAGATTATCATAGTCATAGATACTTCATGCATAGTCATGTGTAAGGTTATATGGGAGAATGACCTTTCAATCAATAATGAAATTACACCACAGTCATAGGATCTTCATCCTCATAGTAAATCTTGTACCAAATGCATGATTCTCATAATTATATAAACTTCTCATAATTTTCCCTTTAAGGACCATGAATCACATCCAACCAAAACATCCAGAGTTTCTACATTAGATATGGATAATAACAGGATTCAATTAACTAAATCGTTCTAAACATAATCTCTTCACATGCTTCTATAATCAATCTACCCACATCTTGAGATCAGAATTTAGCAATATGGGGAATTCATGGGTTACTGGGGGGATTTCATCATAAATCAATCATAATTCATCAATTCAATCATAATTCAATATTCAAAATGTTTTTGAAAGGAACCCATGACATTGGAAGAAAACCCTAGCTTTTTGGGGATTTCTAGATTTGAAATTGAAGGCTTTCAAGGAACTCTATGGGTGAAGACTACCCATAGATGAAACGATACCATACATTATTGGAGACAATTCACAAATTTGGGTAGAAAAGATGACTCCTTGAACCCTAGACTGCAATGGAGGTTTTAGTGAGAGCAATATTTGGGAGGGAATGAGTTTATTTTGGGGTCTTGAAAGAGTGAATAAGTTGATTTAGTTTATGTTTATATTAGGTTTATATAAGTAGTCTAATTAGTACTAAACGACCCTAATTAATTAATTAATTAATCCTAATCCCCTCCCTTAACACCCAACTTAAAAACTAAATTCCCAAAACAGTCCTCATCCACAAACCGTGGGTGGGTCCACAGACCGGATTGGTAAAAGATGGGTGATTGTCTGAGGTTAGGAAAATAGGGGAGGGTACGGCCTTGACCCACGACGGATCGTTGGTGCCTTTCTTGGCTAGGCTGCTTATTCATAGTTTTTTGGGTTGTTTTAGGGTCCTCCTCAAAGACCCTTGGTTGGTCCTTGGGGGGGTCGTACCTTGATGTTTACACCTAAAAACACTTATATTGAGTATTGGAGGTTAGTTTACGATTCTACCCTTTACGTTAAATCCTAATTAGGCTACTAGTTTACAGATTAGGCTCTAGCTTAGTTACTAGTTTTTTCAGAGGGTTACATAGATGTGTTGATTGAAAGTGAGCTTTGAACCTTAAAAGGGAAAAGTATGAGAATTATTCATATTTTCATGAAATATATGTAAATGTTTTAAGAACACTCTGAAAGTGAAGTGTCTATGATTATGATGTAGTTGTTGTGTTGTTAGAAGAATATTCTCATATACACACCTATGCGTAAATATGATATGATGTGAAAGGGTTTATCACATAATGAATATTGTAAGGTTGAAAAGCTTTCTCCCCTAATTAAATCTAAGACTTGTATGTAGACATGGACGGTGAAAGGTTATTCTCCCGCATGATTTGACTGATATCTTATGAATTAAACATGGATTGAATGTCAAAAAAATTTATCCATGAATATGAACTAAGTAAAGACTTAATAATTACTCTGTGGGAATAATTGCTTAGCCCTGAGCAGATACTGATATGAGATGGGAGCCCTCACGGTAGTTGAGCCCGGGTTTCTAGAACAAATCTCTTGGGATAGAAGCCCTCACGATAGTCGAGGCTGGGTTTCTAGTAGAAATCTCTTTATCCTATAAACTATGTGGCCCCATAGGTTTGTTAGCTAATGGATCCACCTAAGCTAAAAGTATGGTTCTACCTTAGGCAAGTAGGACACCCCTTTTCGATGTGGGTAACACCAGGGATCATGTTATAGCTCACATGGTCTCATGTCGGTTAAGGCTTATTCCCACAATAAGGACATGAATATGAATTATGAACTATGGTTACTCAATATGATTTGTATATGAGTCTCAAAGGCTCTTAAGATGATGATGATTATGTTGGCTATGTTTAATGACTTATGCTCTCTAAACTCATAAATCATGTTTAAATTGATAAATTGCATACTTTCAAATGATATGTCCCATTTAGCATGTTTTCAATGCTTTTATGCATGACTATCATACTTAGTACATTTTTGTACTAACACCTACTTTTCCTACATTTTCCCCAAGTGTAGGGTCCGATTCTCCAGGTGATCATTCTAGTGGCTAGAGCTTGGACTTGAGTATCTTACGAGCTTGGTGTGTCCTCATGGTTCGAGAACAGCTTTTCCCATGTTGTAGTTTCGTTCATGTATTTCACTTTTTGGACATGTTGTAAGGGCTAGGCTCTATTTCATTCAAACATTGTAATAGATGGCTATGGTGAGACTTAGTGTCTAGACTTCCGCTTTTCTTTTATTAAAAACATAGACATTGAAATGTGTTTTCACTCCTATTGTTCTATTGCTTATGTTATGAGGAATAAGTGGGTTGTATGGAGTCCTTCGGGGTACTATACGCCATGTTACATCTAGGGTGTAACCCTGGGTCGTGAGACCTCTTTTCTCTTATTGAACTCTCTTTTAAAACACTAACCGTAATTAGGATTTGTAAAACTGACCCAAATAAGATTTGACCCCAACATATTACTAAAAATCGTTTTAAGATAATTGGGTAAGGAAAAGACCAATATACCCCTCACTGATTCGGGTAACTTTCCTTAACTGGACATGCCAACTTCCTACAGGCATGTCTCCCTCATCCGAACTTGAAATTTAGCAAACTCAGTGGCAATGGAAAGAGGACTCGGAGATTTTTCATTTGATATCTTATGGGTTTCCTAATTCATCCTATGCTAAAAGTTATAGTCCTTTGCAGTTGACCCAAAACTTAGAAGAACTTAGGAATGACTTGAATGAACTCTCTTTAGTTCTTTTTGGAACTTAAAGTGCTACGTCTAGTGACATTAACACTTTAAAAAATTTAAATTCTTTGGTAAAATCTTACTCACAACGAAAAAAGGTTTGAATCTTAGCTCAAATATATTTCGGCGTGTTACAGTGAAGTTAAATGTTAAAGCCATTTTTTCAATTGTTTCTCTCTCCCGCTACTTTTTCTTCAAATCACTCTTATGAAAATAACTTAACCTCAACAATTCAAAATAAAATTATCTATTCTTTAACGATTAACAATGCATAAACAACGTAAATTTTTTTATTTTTCTCCATATAAAATAAATAAAAGTTTTTACCTTATTATTCAAATTTCTCTACATAGAATCAAATGAAAAGAATAATAAAATTGATCTATTTCAAAATAAAACAAATTTTATTAAATGGTTATAATCTACCATTTTATAAATTTTAACTTCTAACAAATTAAAGAAAATCCCTTCAGTAAAATCGTTGGAGAACAAAATTTGAAATCAAAATAAGTGACTAACGAACTTTTTAATTTTATTCTAATTGGAAGAAATTCATTTATATTAAATATAAATAAATCTTTCTCTACACCTAACGGGTAATAACACTTTTTTATATTAAAACTTAGCATTTTCTAATCATTAGAAAAAATAATATATTTTATTTCATCCTCCATTGAATAAAAATCATGATTTTTATCTTCTTTTTCCGTGAAGTTTATTTTGAATCATTGAGGTACGGTACTTTTCTTAAGAGTAATTTGAAGAAAAAGTAGCGAGGAAAGAGAAACAACTGAAAAATGGGTTAAAGATTTAATTTCACGAAGACGTGAGTTCTATTAATAGAAAAATAAGGCATTTGTATAAAAAATATTTAGAGACCAAACCTGATAATTTTTTTAATACTTAAAGGACTAAAACTAATAAGTGTACAATGAACAGACTAAAAACTAAACTTATATGTAAATAGTTAAACGACTAAATCTAATAAATATTAAGTTAAAAGACTATTTTAGACCTACTTCTATAGTTCAGGAACCATTTATGACATTTTCTGTAATTATGAACAATTGTACCCAAAGAAAATTTTGTATTTAGCTATGAAGTTTTTTTTGTAGGAAGTACTTTAATTATTCAACTACAAATTTTATGTTGTCGCTAATTAACACCTTACATATTTTGTGACAGTTTTCTGTTGTCACTAAATCATGGGTAGATTAGAGACAATAAAATGGTTGTCACCAATTGTTTATATTATTAGGGACGAAAATAAATGTCACGGTTAAATCTAAATTTATATAGTTAAAACTTATAACATTTAACTACAAACTCTACTTTGTCACAATTGTAACCACATAGTTTTTGAGACAAAATTATTGTGTCAAAAGATTATTTAATTTTAAGACAATTTTTTTTGTCATGTATTAGATACATCATTAGTGACGAAATAATGTGTCACTAGTAACTTTAAATTTTGACTAACAATACGTAATAAATGGCGCCAATTTAATTTTTGGTGGAAAACTATAGTGGATAAAACTTTTCTACGGACCTTTATGTTTCATCAGTAAAAATATGTATCTCATATATTTAAGCACGAAAAATTATTTTTGTCACTAATAGTGAACAATTAGTGACGAATTTCATGTCATAGCTAATAATTTTGTAGCTATATATCATATTTATCGTAGTGTTAAATTCGTTGATGCTTATCTCAAAATCAACCTTTATATGATAAAACATATTTTCATAAATCGTACATTAACTTTCATAAATCATCATATATACGTTCATAAGTTTTTTCATAAACATATATATTCATAAATTTATAGTCAAAATCCTGAATAATGCATGGGTCCATATGAAACAAATTGGAAAAATGTAATTTTATCAAATTATTCAAAAGTAGACTAAAATCGAATGATTGAATCATAAAAATTAAAATCCATGAAGAATTTTATGAAACCCTAACAAATTTAGATGAAATTTAATTTAGAGAACTGAGATCTTTTGGGACTCAATGGGTAAATGGAACCCACTTAGGAATTCTCACATACCTTGATGATAAAAGCCCCAAAGTAATGGAGGAAAGATGAGACTTGAAGCTTCAATCCCAGATTTCTCCCTTGAAGCTTGAGAGGATTTGAAAGGGAAGAACTTGGATGTGATTTGAGAATTTGAGAGACTGAGAAGATTTGGGTAGATTTAGGAATAGAAATGTGGTTACATAACTTAAAATTAAGGTAAAAATGGCATAGGATAGACATTAAATGTATACAAAAAGACCAAAATACCTTTAAGAAATAACTGTTACACGGACCCATGGTTGGGACCAAGGGTGCGTAGGACTTTCTATGCCCTGTACTGGTCAACCGTAGAACCAACTTCAGAAATCAAAAATTAACCTTACTTTACATGAAACCCTTCTACACAACGTTGTACTTTGTACGGTCCGTAGACCCTATTCACACTCCTCTATTTGAGTCCAATTTTTTTTGTAAGTCTGATTCACTCCTACGAAAACATTGTACGACCAGTTAAAATCGCTACTACCAACCTTATTCCCTCAAAGGTTTGTAAAGACCCGTAAAATGAATAAGTGAAAGTAGAGCCTAGCATGTGTGTGTTTGAGTTGGTGTGAGGTTTGAGGGTGTATAATGTTGTCTCGAGCTATGGTTGAGGGGTTTAGGGGTTAAACGTCAAGGTACGACTCCCCAAGGACCACCCTAGGGGTCCTTGAGGAGGACCCTTAGCCTAACCCCCAAGACCCCATGGAAACTTGAATGTTGCCAAAAATGTGGTGACTTACGGAAGGGGATCATGCCCCGTAGGTCCAACCGAGACTCGTGGACCTGTTCCGTGGGTCAAGTCCCTCAAATTCAACCCCCAGCAATGAACCACCCCAATGCAGGACGGTCTGTGGACTCATCCATAGTCCGTGGATCACACCTGTAAAAGTTGGTTTTGGTTCGGCTAAGGGGAGGGTGGTTTGGTAAATTGTTGTTTTATAATTAGTTAAGTTGAGGGACGGTTATTTTGGGTTAATTACAGTATTTTAAGAGTATTAAAAGTATTATACTCTATTTTTCCAATTCATTATTTCAAAACCCAAATTAGAACCCACCTCTCTTCTTAAAAGTTCTCTCTCTAGAAACCTCCATTGAAGGTGAAGGATTCAAACTTCCAAGGTCAAGACTTCAAGTTTTTCAAGGTATTTTCATGGGATTGTTCCACAAAAGTTATGGTAGTTTTCATCCTTGACTTAGTTTCTTTCGAGGTGCCAATTTCAAAAGTGATTTCAAATCTCCAATGTTTTCCCAAAAAGCCTACTTTTCTTGACATGGGTTCGATTCTAAACGTTTTCCAAAGGCTTCATTGCATTAAATTATGTATGAATTGTGGTTTTAAAGATAAATTAAGTGAATTTATTCCTAGAACCCTTGTTTTCCCCCAAATTCTTAAGTGATGAATTGAGATTGGGAATTGGTTGATTATGTAAGTATGTTGAATTGTTGATGTTTATATTGGATTATTATTGAATCATTTCAATTTCCTTATATATTGTAGTATCTTAGAATTATGGGTTGATTTTGATTCATAGCCCTAAGGGGCAATTTCATGAAGGATTCTGATTTGAAGTATATATGTGTGTGATCTCAATGAAAGTGTTATGATCTTCTTTAGATTGTAATTATGTTATGATTGAATGTTATTTCCCAATTAACACCTATGAATGATGAGGCTATATGTGAAAGGTTATTCTCACATACACACACTCATGAATGACTAATGAATGAAGTTTCTATGATTATATTAATGATGATGGGTTGATTGAAAGGCTATTCTCAATTGTACCCTAATGAATGATAATGACATGTTGTGAAAGGACTTTCTTACAGTATGGGATTCTTAGTTAAAAGGCTATTCTCATCTTTGAATCTATGAGGTATACAATGAATGAATGAATGATGGGTTTGCGATGGATACTCAACTGTGAGTTGAGGCGGGGTATCTAGTAGCAATCTCTTATCCCATAATAATGGACTAATGGAATGAATATCAAGTACTTCATGGGGAATAATGCTAAGCAACGAGTCAATATGGATTGAGATAGAAGCCCTCACGTGAGTTGAGGCGGGGTTTCTAGTAGAAATCTCTTGAGATGGATGCCCTTATGTGAGTTGAGGGCAGATATCTGGTAGTCATCTCCCTATTCCATAACTATGTGGCCACATAGGATATTAGATAGTGGATCCACCTAAGAAAAATGAATGGTCCTACCTTAGGCAAGTAGAATCCTTATCCGATGAGGGTGACACCGGGATTCCATAAATTGCTCGCATGGTCTATGTAGGTTAAGGCTTACCCCCACAAAGAATGTTAATGAACTATGGCTTCTAAAGAATGTACTACTTAGTATGGGTGGTAGTACGGGATTCTATCAATGAATTGCACAAGTAGACTTTGAGAGTAGTCATGGTGTGTTCCTTTATAATGTTAAATGAATGAATGTGCTCTTATGATGATGCTAATGGAGAATGTTGGTTTAATGTCTAATAAATGAAGGTGTTCTTAATGAAGCTAATGGGGAATGTTAACTTATGTATTTAATGTAATGATGTATGCTATACTTGGAATGTATTATGAGTTAGTTCCTTGTCTTGGCTTATTGAGTATGAATGTACCTTTTCTATGGTGACTTCAAAGGAGTACTTAGTGTGAGTAGTATTATGGGATGCTACTCATACATTGCACAAGTATGACTTAGGGTTTCCCTAGATGATGGTCCTAATGTGATGATATGACTTATGTAATGTTTATGTCTCTTATGTATGTGTATTTTGTAAAGATGGAAATGTTGAATGGTAAGTTCACTTTTGGTGACCTTGAGGTGGTACTTAGTATGAATAATGGTATGCGATGCTATTCATACATTGCACAATGTATAGCTTGAGGGTTACTTGAGGTGAAAGCTTAAGGTAATGAAATGGGTTCTATGTTGACTATGTTCTAATGTTGTGAAATGACTTGTATGTTGATTATATCTTGTAATATGCCTCTTATCCTTATGTTCATGAAGTTTTCTCACAATGTCATGTATCATGAATCTGAAATAAAATGTTCGTTTAAGCATGTTTTTGCATGGCTATCATACATAGTACTTAATTGTGCTAACCCATATTCTTTACATTTATGAAGTGTAGGGATTGGTACACGGTTTGACTCTCTCTAGTAGAAGCTTGGATTTCAGATTCTTCCAACGCAAAGTGGTATGTCCTCATAGATCGAGCACAAGTATTGTAGTTTCCATTTCTTTCATGTAATAAACATTTGTTAGTCTTTCGATTGTAAAGGGACGTGTTCCTACTTTAGTTTTCAAGATGTTGTTTAAATGGCCATGTGAAACAATAGACTTCCGCTATTTTCGAATGTTTTAAATGAGTATTTTGATTGTAGGGTTTAAAGAAAGCTTTAATTCCGTACCATATTCCTTATATCGAATGTTATGAATGCTATGAGGCTTGTATGAGACTTTTTGGAGTCTTGTACATTGTGTCACTTCCGGGGTATAGGCTCGAGTCGTGACAACCATGGTATCAGAGCACAAGATTTTGGAATGGTTTTTAGGATTGATGTCTCACAAGCCATGTCTAGTAGAGTCTTGTTCATCGGTGTAAGTCGCGACACATTTATGAGTGAGAGGCTATAGGACGTTAGGAAGTTACACTTCTTTTATTATTCTTGAAGTCGCCTTAGATTTTAGCTCGATAAGTGTCCTTTTCCTAACCCCTTCTGTTGTGTTTATAAGAAAATGAATACAAGGGTTAACCCAAGAAGGATGGAAGAGGAGAATGTGAATGAGGGAATTCCTCCCCAAGGTCCTCAAGGTGGCCAAGTTCCTCAAGGAAATCTAGTTTCGGTGGATCCCCCGGCCATGACAAATGAAGAAATTAGGTCGTCTTTTCTAACGTTAGCCCAAGCCATGACTTCCAAAGCTAATAGGGAGGTTGGACCTCGAGTGAATGCTAATGAGAGTACTTGGCTTCGAGATTGAGGGATTTTTCTAGGATGAATCCTCCCGAGTTTCTAGGTTCCAAAGTAGAAGAAGATCCCAAAGGTTTGTTGATGAGGTTTGCAAGATACTTAGTGCTATGAGGGTGTCTTCAGAGGAGAAGGTGGAGCTAGCCGCCTACCAACTAAAAGATGTATCTCAAATTTGGTATGAACAATGGAAGGGTGAGAGGCCAAGATGAGAGGGTCCCATAAATTGGGAGGTGTTCAAAGAAGCATTCTGTGATAGGTTTTTCCCCTTAGAGTTGAGGGAACAAAATTTGGTAGAGTTCATGATCCTTTGTAAAGGGGGTATGACTGTGAAGGACTATTCTCTTAAGTTCAGTCAACTATCCAATTATGTTCCAACCTTAGTGTCAAACTTGAGGGCTAGAATGAATAAGTTTGTGATGGAAGTGTCCGATTTGGTGGAGGAAGAATGTCGTACGGCAATGCTCCATCATAACATGGATATTTCAAGGCTCATGGTATATACTCAACAAATGGAGGAGACGAAACTTAAGAAAATGAATAAGGGGGCAAAAAAGGCTAGGCCCGATGAACAAGGTCAACCAAGGTCCAAAAATAGGTTATACAACCAAGATTCCCCAATGGTCAACAATGATAGGGTGTCTAAACCTAATTCCTAAGGAGGAAAAGGAAGTGGTTCTTCTTTTGTAAGATCTATATGTGCCAAGTGTAGGAAGCAACATTTGGGTAAATGTCTTGCCGGCACAGCTGGTTGCTTTTGGTGTGGAAAGAAGGGTCATAAATGAGAGATTTCCCAACACTCTCGGCAAAAGGAAGGGATGATAGGCAAGCTTCTCTTGATGGTTCAGATCCTAATGCTCCAAAGTAAAATCGTTTCTATGTGCTTCAAGATAACAAGGACAAATGAGCTTATCCAAATGAAGGCACTGGTATGTGATAGTTCCTTATAGTTGTGAATGTCTTGTTGAGGTTCCTATGTTGTTTTCATGTTAGCCTTAGTTGGGTGTACTCCTAAGTGGGGGATAGTATACTGAGTAAGGTTGTTGAGAGTTTCGATATCCTTATCTCTTTCCTTCTATTCTTATTCAAGCTTGAGACCAAATGTTCCTTGTAGCTTGCTTCATGTTTTGGATTCATGTGTGAATATGTGTTTCCATGGTCTCCTTATGTTATGCATGTTCTTGATGGGCTTATGTTTGAATGAGAAAATGAGTTTTCTGAATTTTGTTCCTCATGGTGATGTGCATCTAGTATGAGTTGTCTATATGCTTCATGAGGTTGATTGTTGAACATGCCTAAATGTGCTTTTATCAAGAAATTGCATAATGTGCTTATGATGTTATGATGAGCATGATCTGAGTTGGAGAAGGTAATTCCTCAAATGAAATGAGGAATGTTGAAGTTATGATGCATGATGAGTTTGTAGATTTAGTTCCAACTTTCTTGTGTTGCATTGAACTTAATGATGTGGAGTTGATGTTTCTTCCTAGTTTTGTGCATTGTGTATAATGTTGCATGCATGATGGGCTGCTAGTATTGAGTCGTTAACCCCTTAATGTGTTTAAAGTATCATTTGAGGATGAATGTTCCTAAGTGGGGGATAATGTAACGACCCGTCAAATGAATAGTTGAAACTAGAGCCTAAAATGTGTGTGTTCTAGTTGGTGTGAGCTTTGAAGGTGTATAATGTTTTCTCGAGCTATGGTTGAGAGGTTGAGAGGTTTAGGGGTTAAATGTCAAGGTACGACTCCCCAAGGACCACCCTAGGGGTCCTTGAGGAGGAAACTTAGCCTAACCCCCAAAACCCCAAGGAAACTTGAATGTTACCAAAAATGTGGTGACCTACGGAGGGGGACCACGCCCAGAAGGTCCAACCACGACTCGTGGACCTGTTCCGTGAGTCAAGTCCCTCAAATTCAACCCCTAGACACAAACCACGCCCATGCAGGATGCTATGTGGACTCATCCATCGTCCGTGGATGGTGGTCCGTGGATCACACCTGTAAAAGCTGGTTTTGTTTCGGCTAAGGGGAGGGTGGTTTGGTAAATTGTTTTTATAATTAGTTAAGTTGAGGGACGGTTAGTTTGGGTTAATTATGGTATTTTAAGAGTATTAAAAGTATTAAACTCTATTTTTCCAATTCATTATTTCAAAACCCAAATTAGAACCCACCTCTCTTCTCTAAAGTTCTCTTTGTAGAAACCTCCATTGAAGGTGAAGGAATTAAGCTTCCAAGGTCAAGACTTCAAGTTTTTCAAGGTATTTTCATGGGATTGTTCCACAAAAGGTATGGTAGTTTTCATCCTTGACTTAGTTTCTTTCGAGGTGCCAATTTGAAAAGTGATTTCAAATCTCCAATGTTTTCCCAAAAAGCCTACTTTTCTTGACATGGGTTCGATTCTAAACGTTTTCCAAAGGCTTCATTGCATTGAATTATGAGGGGATTGTGGTTTTAAAGATGAATTAAGTTGATTTCATCCTAGAACCCATGTTTTCCCCCAAATTCTTAAGTGATGAATTGAGATTGGGAATTGGTTGATTATGCAAGTATGTTGAATTGTTGATGTTTATATTGGAGTAGTTATTGAATCATGTCAATATACTTATCTATTGTAGTATTTTAGATATATAGGGTGATTGTTGGTTCATAGCCCTAAGGGGTAATTTCATGAAGGATTATGATGTGAAGTATATATGTGTGATCTCAATGAAAGTGTTATGATCATGTTTAGAATGTAATCGTGTTATGATTGAATATTATTTGTCAATTAATACCTATGAATGATGAGGCTATATGTGAAAGGTTATTCTCACATACACACACTTATGAATAACTAATGAATGAAGTTTCTATGATTATGTTAATGATGTAGATTGAAAGGCTATTCTCAATTGTACTCTAATGAATGATAATGACATGTTGTGAAAGGACTTTCTCACAATATGGGATTCTTAGTTGAATGGCTATTCTCATCTTTGAATCTATGAGCTATGCAATGAATGAATGAATGATGGGTTTGAGATGGATACTCAACTGTGAATTGAGGTGGGTATCTAGTAGAAATCTTTTATCCCATAATAATGAAGTAATGTAATGAATGTCAAATACTCTGTGGGGAATGATTCTAAGCACCGAGTGGATATGGATTGAGATGGAAGCACTCACGTGAGTTGAGATGGGGTTTTTAGTAGCAATTTCTTATGACGGATGCCCTCACCTGAGTTGAGGTGGGGTATTTGGTAGCAATATCCCTATCCCATAACTATGTGCCTACATAGGATATTAGCTAGTGGATCCACCTAAGCTAAATGAACTTTCCTACCTTTGGCAAGAAGGAATCCATTGTCTGGTGAGGGTGACACCGGGATTCCATGAATTGATCACATGGTCTAAGTCGGTTAAGTCTTACCCCCACAAAGAATACTAATGAACTATGGCTTCTCAAGAATGTACTACATAGTATGGGTGGTAGTACGGGATGCCATCTATGCTTTGCACAATTAGACTTTGAGAGTAGTCATGGTGTGCTCCTTTATAATGTTAAATTAATGAATATGCTCTTTTGATGAAGCTAATGGATAATGTTGGTTTAATGTCTAATGAATGAAGGTGTTCTTAATGAAGCTAATTGGGAATGTTGACTTATGTATTTAATGTAATGATGTATTCCATACTTTTATTGCATTATGAGTTACTTCCTTGTCATGACTTATTGAGTATGAATGTGCCTTGTCTATGGTGACTTCAAAGGAGTACTTAGTGTGAGTAGTAGTATGGGATGCTAATAATATATTGCACAAGTATTACTTAGGGTTTCCCTAGATGAAGGTCCTAATGTGATGATATGACTTATGTAATGTTTATGTCTCTTGTGTATGAGTATTGTGTAAAGATGGAAAGGTTGAATGATAAGTTCACTTTTGGTGACCTTGAGGTGGTACTCAGTATGAATAGTGGTATGGGACGCTATTCATACATAGCACAAAGTATAACTTGAGGGTTACTTGAGGTGAAAGCTTAAGGTAATGACATGTCTTATATGTTGATTAAGTTCTAATGTGTTGAAATGACTTGTATGTTTATTATGTCTTGTATTATGCCTCTTATGCTTATGTTCATGATGTTTTCTCAAAAAGGCATATTTCACAACTTTCAAATAAAATGTCTGTTTAAGCATGTTTTTGCTTGGCTATCATAGTTAATACTTAATTGTGCTAACCCATATTCTTTATCTTTATGAAGTGTAGGGATTGGTACTCCATTTGACACTCTCTAGTAGAATCTTGGATTTGATATTCTTCCGAGGCAAAGTGGTATGTTCTCATAGATCGAGGACAAGTATTGTAGTTTACATCTCTTTCATGTAATAGACATTTGTTAGTCTTTTGACTATAAAGGGCCGTGTCCCTACTTTAGTTTTCAAGATGTTAGTTAGATGGCCATGTGAGACAATAGACTTCCGCTATTTTCAAATGTTTTAAATGAGTATTTTGATTGTATGGTTATAAAGAAAATTTTAATGTCATGCCATTTTGCTTATATTGAATGTTATGAATGTTATGAGGCTTGTATGAGACTTTTCGGAGTCTTGTATGTTATGTCACTTCCGAGGTATAGGCTCGGGTCGTGACAAGGTCACACTTCAGAAACTTCAAATTCCAAAAACACAACTCCAGGTATATGAGTTCCTACCTATGGCCCATAGATTGGACTCGTAGAGCTGGCCGAAGTACAAAAAATATAAACTTTTCCTTTCCAAGATGTCTTTCCAATTTATGAGGTGTTACAATATTTCTTTCTTGGGAACATTCATCCGCTAATGGGACTCAAACAAGTATGAATAGAGGAGGACAGAAAGTAACAACCCAACTTGAATGCAAATCTCATCTTAATGCACATAAACAAGGATAAACAATCATAGCTAAATCATAACATCAAAATAAGTTTTTTCATGAACTTCCATTCATACAGAAACGTAAGAATAACTAAAACGCATGAATACAAAAGAATGAACCATGAGGAATTAATACCTCAAGCTAGAGTAGGAGTGGAGGAAAAGAGATTAGGATACCAGGACATCATATCGGCTTCGGCCTCGAAAGTAGCACCCTCAACTAATTTACTTCTCCAAAGGACCTCAGCGGAAGAAACTTTTTTTTTCCCAACATCTTATCTTGTCGGTCTAAAATCTCAAATGGAACCTCTTCATAAGAAGCATTTTCTTAAATTCCTAAACCTTCCAAAGGTAAAACTGACGTCAGATCTTCAACACACTTATTCAACAAAGAGACATGGAATACCGAATGTACCAATGGTAAATAATTAGGAAACTCAAGTCCATAAGCAACTTTTCCAATAGGCCTCAAAATGTGATATGCACATTTATAGTGAGGAATAAGCTTCCCTCTATCTCCAAATCTCATTACATCTTTCATGGGTGAAATTTTCAAGAAGACCCAATCGTCAACTTTAAATTCAATGTATCTTCTTCTAACATCGGCATAACACTTTTGTCAATTTTGATCAATTTTCAACATTTTGCGAATAAGTCAAACGGTTTTCATGGCCTCATGCACCAACTTGGGCCCTATCAAAGAAACGTCACCAATTTCAAACCAACCTACAGGAGATCTACACCCCCTACAATAAAGATCCTCAAACGGTGCCATCCAAATGCTAGAATGATTGTTATTATTATAAGCAAACTCAATCAAAGGAAAATGATCATCCCAAGTACCCTTTAAATCAATCACACAAGCTCTTAACATATCATCTAAAATTTAAATGGTATGCTCGACTTGTCCATCATTTTGAGAGTGGAAAGTGGTGCTAAGTTTCATTGGGTACCAAGACATTTTTTGAATGACTTCCAAAAGTGCGACGTAAATTAAGTGCCACAGTCGGAGATAATAGACAAAGGCACTCCAAGCAACCTTACCATTTCCCGAATATAAATCTTGGCATACTCTTCCACTAAAAGTGAAGTCTTAACGCGAAGAAAATGAGTGAATTTTCTCATTCGGTCCATAATAACCCAAATTGATTCAAACAGATGACGAGTACGAGGTTAACCCGTAATAAAGTCCATATACAAATTTTTTCACTTGCATGTAAAGATACTAATTTTTTGAGCAAAATTACCCACTTTTTAATGCTCAACATCACTTATTGATAATTTGGGCACGTAGCCACAAATTCTGTAGTATCATTCTTCATTCCATTCCATAATCAAACTTCCACAAATCAAGGCACATCTTGGTGGCTCCTAGGTAAATAGATGTCATGACCTAAGGTATACCCTAGGTGTAACATGGTGTATAGAACCTTGAGAAGCCATGAAAAAGGCACTTAGCATACACCATACAAGATAATAAAAGTAAGGAGTTCAAAAGATAGCATTTCATACAAGAGATTTTGACAAAACTGTAAGTTTGACATAAGTCTCAAAGCCATATAATACATCATAAATAAAGTTATTGGGTTGTAACCTATATATCACATACAAAATTGGAAACGAAAATGAAATCAAGTAATAAAGAAGTTTCGGTCCTTGGAACTTGAGGACTCACCAATCTTCAAAACCTATGAAGGATCATCTAGCGACAAGTATGGGAGATAGGAATGTCGGATCCTACATTAGTGAAACAGTGTAGGCACAAGTATGCATTAGTACATGGAATGTATTTAGGATCAGGCCATATGCAAAACATGAACATGATAATATAAATGAGTTAAGACGAATAGCCATGATCATAATGAAACATTTAAAATCTTTTAGTGAAGAAATGACATGAAGATCATAAAACATAGTCAAACACAATAATATAAAGGACATAACAAAAGCTTTAAAGAAAACTTGATGATTTTGTGAGATATTAGATTTAACCGACAATAAAACCATGAGAGCTATATCATAAAATCCAGTATATCCCTCATACCGAAAGAAGGGTAAACTACTTTCCAAAGTAGAATTCGTACATATCATCATTTTCTAATGTGGATCCACTAGCTAGGTCATTTAAGACAATCATATGGGGGCATGTAGTTAGAGACTAGAGGTTACTACTAGAAACTACCCTATTTGTCCTCGACCTCAAAGAACTCGCGGTGCTAAGTCTAAATCCAAATACAGTAGATAAAAGGAAAATATCAATGCAACATAGGGAAAATAACGATCACTACCAATCCACATATTTCAAGTTCAAAACATAGAATAGCTCCTTAAACATAGTTCAAAATAGATGTGAAAACCTTTCACCAATGTGAATTCATTTGTGAGAAATACCTTTCACAATCATGATCATCATAGTAAGTGAGAAACCATTTCACAATATCCTTGATACTTTCCTTTCAAAGCATCCCCAAATCATTTATAATCATTTCATAAAAACATGAATAACGTTATCATTTCATTATTCATGGATTCGTGGGTTAATCATAGGATCATAGTTGCAAAACATAATTTAGGCATGGGTCAATGCAATTTCAACTAAATATCATATGATTAACATCAATTTATGCATTATAATGCTTAAGGAACCATAATAAATTATTATTAGATCAAATCCACATTCCTTGAATTAAAACCCTAATTTGATAAATTGAAAATTGAATTGGGAAATTGAATTCTTTAGGGACCCCATGGAGGAAAGGACTCCATGGATGAATACACAAATACATTGATCATTTAAGCCCAAGAGAATGGAGAATTTGGAGACTTGAATGGAACCTTAGTTCTTCTTCTTCATCCTTAGACTTGAGAGAATTGGGAGGATGAATTTGGTCAAGTTTAGGGAATTTACAAAAATGAGGTAAAATGGATAAAATGGGGGCTTAAATATATGTATAGAGCTTAGGTTAGACGGTAAAATGGCAAGTTTTATGATCAAACAATTAGGAAAACACCAAAAACCCTTTAAAAATACATGTCGAGCCTCACCTAAGGTTTGAACCTATGGTTCATATGTGTAAAACCCCTAAAAATGATAGATTAAACTAGAGCCTAAACGTAAGGGTAAATCATAAAATGAGTCCCCGAATGTTAGTGAGTCATTTAGGGTTGAAAAGAGGCCCATTTTAGTCTAGACCAAGGGACAAATGCCAAGGCAAAGGGGCCAAGCCAAGGCTGCCCCTAGCTAGGAGCTCACTACCCCACCTTCACGAGAGGGACCACAGATTGTGGACCACTCCACAATTCGTGAATGTGATCGTGAAGTTCCATTGGGCTTGGAAAAGTGGCCACCCAAAACCTTAGCCACTACCTCAACTTCACAGAAGGGGCCACGACTCGTGGTCTTGACCACGGCTGGTGGAGCCCTTCGTGAAGGAGACTTGGTAATGGAGGCTTGGGGGCTTGAGGTAGCCTAGCTACTGCCTCACCCCTCACGAGAAGGACCACGGGTCGTGGTCCACTACACGGCTTGTGAAGGAGGTCGTGAGGATGCCTTGGGAAAATGAGCCTTGTGCTCCAAAAACATGGCCACTGCCTCACCTTCACGGGCAGGACCAGGAGTCGTGGTCCACACCACGGCTCGTGAAGGTGGCCCATGGTCCCTGATGAGGTGAGTTAAATGAAGTTTAGTTGGGTCATTTCCCTTTTAGTCCAATTAAAGTGGGGTTGTTTAGGGTATTTTTAGGTTAAGTATATAAGTTGTTTTTAAGTAAAATTTCAAAATACTAAGTCATTATTCACAAACACCCAAATCAAATTAAAAAAAACTACATCCTCTCTCAATATTTCTCTCTTTAAACTCATGGAAGAAGAAAGGAGCCATTGATGCTAGGGTTTGTGGATTCCTAAGGCTCTTCCCCAAATTTCTTGGAGTTTCTTAGTCAAGGTAAGGATGCTTTTAATATTTGAGTATCTATCACCCAAAGAGCCCCTTTAAACTATGTTTTTAAGATTCCAAATCCCCCAAACCTAGGGTTTTCAATTTATGACATCGGTCTCCTTCTAAACCGTTTTCAATTGGTTATTTATGGTTGATTATGGTTGGTTATGATGAATTATGGTTGTATTAATGGAGTATTGATGCTTCATGATGAAAATCTCCCTTGGACCCATGATTCCCCCTTCTTCCTAAATTGTGAACTATGGTATGGCTTGATTGATGATGGGAGCTTGACAGTTGATTATGTTTACATTGATTACGAATTGTATGTCATCCTACGGTCCATACATCAATCCTTAGGAACCAAATTTACCCCTTAAAATTTCATGAAGTCTGGGACTCACCTGCCAAACCTACCGAAGACTCGTAGAATGGTTGACGGACCGTTCAAGTGAACCCTAAAAAAGGTATTGGGATTTGATTTTTAGAAAAGAAATTTCCCCACTTCCTATGGTTGTCTCCTACGGTTCGTAGCTGGGACTCGTAAACAAGACTTTAGCATATAATTTTATTTTTCTCTTTTTCCCATGTTTTTAGGAGTTGCAATTTCTACTTCTTGGGAACATTCTTCCTCGAATAGGACTCAATGAAACACAAAAGTAGGGGAATTGATCTAAAATCCCAACAAGAATGCAACTTCATGAACAATACATAAACAAGGAAGAAGATCAACTCCAATCTTAAATATACATCCCACCTTAGAAAGAGCTAAAATTAGAAAGGGCTAATTTGGAAGGGAGCTAATTTAACATTTTACATGTTATGCTTGAGTTGTGAGTTTTGGTTAAACTTCAAACGACCAGAACTTTCAGTACATAATGATTTAAGTGGACCATAACATATAAAATGAAAGGTCTTTGAATCCTCTTTCAAACGCCACTGAGTTTGAAAAATTTTGAGCTCGTATGAGAGAGATATGCCCATTTGAAGATGTCGAATTAAGAAAACTTACCCGAATTAGTAAGGGGAACTTTGGTCATTTTCTTACACCATCAGCTTGAGACGAATTTAGTAATATTTTTGGGGTCAAATCTGATTTGGGTCAGTTTTCATAATCCCAAATGCGCTTAGGGTTTTGATAGGAGTTCAAGAAGAGGAAAAAGGAGAAAATTTGAAGGAGTTCGGCAATATTCAGGAGATTTGTCAAGCGATTTTGCCAAATCGAGGTATGTAAGTTTTCATAGTCTTGGGTTAATTCCCCTAAACTGCAATCATGATTTACTTGTTCGAATCCATCCATAAAGATTGATAAATTTGATTTCTTGATGAGTTTCTTGAAGTTTAGGATATATTCTTTAAGTTTGAGTTTTGGTTGAGTTCTAGATATGAGGATCTTGTATTTGGGCGTTGTTCTTCAGTAAAATAGAATTGATTTTATTGTAATTATGTTGAGGCTATGAATACATCAGAGTTTGAGAGGAATCATTTGATTCTAGAGTAGTTACGCATGATAACGAAGCAAGAAAATTTGTCAAATATCTGGGAAAAAGGGTGGGGCACCGCGCTACTCAGTGCGCTCCAAGTAAGTTTATGTAAGTTGGGACATCGGGTGCTATGCCAGTCAGTGATCCCCAATCAACCTTCAGTAAATCAGGGGTTGGCGCCCCACACCACTTAGTGCACCAGGATCGCTAGGTCCCCTACCCTTCCGACCTTCTTTATGTGTGAGTTCCCTCGAATTGTACGTATGTTCCCTACTTGATATCAACACTCTAAGCTACATCTAAACATCGAGAAATAATTTATAACATGAATCATAATCCTTGAATTCATAATTAAAATTCAAGGTAGAGTTAAGAGTAAAGTCTTGATAGTTCTTTGGAGTCGTGTTGAGAAGTCTTTTTCAATCTTTTAAAACTTGTTTTAAGACTGAGTAATAGAGTTTGAGGATGAGGAGAGTTGTGTTTCATTTTTTCAAAACTAATATATGGAAACCAAGTATTCCCAAGAGTAAGGGTTTTTACCTTTAAAATTTGCGGAAACACCGATTTTCCGAAGGAATTCATGAGGAGTTTTGAGTACTATCTCTTTTAAGATAAATCTTTTGAGTAATAATCTAAAAGTTGAGGATTAGGAAATATTTTTAAACATATGACCTAAGTTATATTTTGGGAGTAGTATTGAGCACTGTTATTGGGACGAGTTCTGATGACTCAAACTGCTTATACACCATGTTGCCAACGTGGGTAGAAAGGGTCATACATTTTAGAAGAATCCTTATTGCTTTTTAAGCATAGCTTAGTGGATCCACTTAGTTGAGGAGTTCTATAACCCGGAAAGGTACATGATAGTTCTGGCAGCGTGGGCGAGACGCTTTATCATCACATAGCTCATAGTGATGGTTGTTTGTTAGAGAATCTCCCAAACAAAGTTATTTTGTATTTTACTTATAAACTGAGTTATTATTGTATTTTTAAATACATTGAGTTGTTATCTACTATTTTTAAATGCTTTATATAAGGTGCACTTTTATTGTTGGTTTATATTGCATTGAGTTGAGTACCCATGAGTTGAGGTAGAGATGAGTAGAGTAGAGTAGAGGTGAGTATGTTTCCTTTTTAACAATTCAAGTTTGCAGTTTATGTTCAACATTCCCCTTAGATGCTCGTACATTCCATGTATTGACTCCATTTGGCCTACATCATTTCATGATGTAGATAAAGATAACCAGGATCATCAACGGGGGCTTCGTTGATCCAATTGAGTTCTAGAGTTGTTTGGTGAGCCTTCTTGCTTTCGGAGGATCCCTTATTTATCTTAGATTATTTGAGTTTGTTAGGACGATCGGGGGTCTTGTCCCGACATCCCTCATAGTATTAAAGGCTTCATAGATAGATAGACAGTAGCATTTCATGAGTCTTTTGCATTTCTTGTTAAATCTTTTAAAGATTTGAGTGGCCAGTTTGGGCTAGTTGAATATTTTATTATATTCTGAGTTATGATTTTGAGTTAAAGTTGTACTTTTGGGTTCATCTTATGAGTAAGTGTTCAGCTGAGAGTTGAGCCAGGCCAAGGGTTTTCCTGAGGCCATAAATAGTTCTCGAGTACCAGCCACATCCAGCGTGTAGGCTCGTGGCGTGGCAAACTTTGTATCAGAGCCTAGAGTTCAAGAGTCCTAGGGTATCTATGAAGCCGTGTCTATAAAGTCCTAGTTATCAATCCGAATAGTGTCACAACTATAATTAGGAGGCTGCAACGTTTCAGAACTGTCTTACTTCTTTCATACTCTCTTCGTGCGATAGAGTTCAACACTATAAAATTTGTTTCTAATTTGTTATTGCATGTGTCTTTCAGATCATGCCTCTACAAAGAGCTGTCCGAGGTCGTCCTGGTAGAAGGAATATTGATCCTCAGGATCAAGGGGTCCCCAATGCACCAGAAGTGCAACTACAAAGAGAGGTCACTAATTCTGAATTTCAGGATGCTATCCAGATGTTGAGCCAAGTTGTGACCAAACTAGTTGGAAAACAAAGAGGCAATCGATAGGATATGGCTGATGCATTAGAGATCCCTGAATTCTTAAGGATGAATACTCCAAACATCACTAATTCAAGTGTCACTGAGGATCCGGAAAACTTTATGGAGGAATTGCAGAAAGTGTTTGAGGTGATGCATGTTGCGGATACTGAGCGAGTGGAACTAGTTGCATACCAATTGTGCTATGTGGGTAGGAACCACCCAAGTGCATATCGTGATAGCTCCACTAGCTGCTTCAAGTGTGGTCAGAATGGTCATTTCATGAGAGAGTGCCCTAAGAACAGGCAGGGTAATGGTAATGGGGAAAATACAACCTAATCTTCTTTAGTGGCTTCGATAGACAGAGCTGCACCTAGAGGAGCTATTTTAGGGACAGGTGGAGGGGCAAACTGTCTGTATGCTATCACCAGTTTCCAAGAGCAAGAGAATTCACCTGATGTTGTCACTGGTATGATCAAGTATTTACTTTTGATGTTTATGCTTTACTTGATCCTAGTGCGAGTCTATCTTTTGGGACTCCATATGTAGCTATGAGGTTTGATATTATTCTCGAACAACTACTTGACCCCTTCAGTGTTTCCACACTTTTTGGTGAGTCTATTATAGATGAGAAAGTTTATCGTGACTGTATGATTTCTGTTAATCACAAGGACACCCTAGTTGACTTAGTCGAGTTAGACATGGTAGATTTTGATGTTATTCTAGGTATGGAATGGCTTTATGCGTGTTAGCCTCAGTTGATTGTAGAACTAAAGTAGTTAAGTTCCAGTTTCCTAATGAGCCAGTTATTGAGTGGAGGAATAGCGCAGAAGTGCCTAAGGGTTGTTTTATTTCGTACCTTAAGGTTAGAAAGTTAGTTTCCAAGGGTTTCATCTATCACTTAGTATAAGTTATGGACTATATTATTGAGATACCACCTGTTCAATCAGTTCCTATTTTGAGTTAGTTTCCAGAGGTCTTTTTAGATGATCTTCCTGAAGTCCCTGCTGAGAGTGAATAGACTTCGCTATAGATATTCTTCCTGATACTCGTCCGATCTCTATTCCGCCATATAGAATGGTTCCAGCTGAGTTGAAAGAGTTAAAAGAGCAATTGAAAGACCTTATTGAGAAACTTTTCATTCGACCAAGTGTCTCACTTTGGGGTTCTTCGGTCTTATTTGTGAGGAAGAAAGAAGGTTTTATTCAGATGTGTATAAATTGCCTCCAATTGAACAGGGATACTATCAAGAATAAGTATCCACTTCCAAAAATTGATGATCGATTTGATCAACTTCTTGGTGCCACTTGGTTATCTAAGATATACCTCAGATCTGGCTATCATTAGTTGAGAGTAAGAGAAAGTGACATCCCTAAGACAACTTTCAGGACCAACGATGGTCATTATGAGTTTCTAGTCATGTCATTTGGTTTTGACTAATGCTCCAACAACGTTCATTCACCTTACAAACAAAGTATTTACGCCATATCTTGATATGTTTGTTATCGTCTTCATCGATGAAACTCTAATCTATCCAAGGAATGAGGAAAATCATGCGAGTTGTCACGACCCAAGAGTACACCCTAGATGTAACATGGCGTATAGAATCCCGAAGAACTCTATAGAAACCACTTAGCATATTATAACATAAGCAATAGAACAATAAGAGTAAAAACACATTTCAAGTCTAAATTTTTCATAAAAGAAAAGCCAAAGTCTAGACTCTTAGTCTCAACATAACCATCTATTACAATATTTGAAATTAGAAGGAGCATAGCCCATATAACATTGTTCAAAAGGGAAATAAAAGAAACAAAACTATAACATAAAAAATAGCCGTCCTCGAACAATGAGGACTCACCAACAAACTAGGACGATAAGCAAGTCCAAGGTTTATCAACTAAGATGATCACCACGAGAATTGGACCCTACACTTGGGGAAAATATAGGAAAAGTAGGCGTTAGTACAAAAATGCATTAAGTATGATAGCCATGCATAAAAATATTGAATACATGCTAAAAGGGATATTTCATTTAAAAGTATGCAATTTTTCAATTTAAACATAATTTGAGACTTTAGAGAGCATAAGTCATAAAAACATAGGCAACATAATCATCTTCATCATAAAAGCCTTTGAGAGCTCATATACAATGCTTATTGAGTAACCACAGTTCATACTTCATAGTCTTGTTCATATTGTTGTTGTGGGAATAAGCCTTAACCGACATGAAATCATGTGAGCTTTACATGATTCCACGGTGTTACCCACTCAGAAAAAGGGGCTGTCCTACTTCCCTAAGGCAAAACCATACTTTTAGCTTAGGTGGATCGACTAGCTAAATACCTATGGGGGCATATAGTTTATGGGATAAGGAGTTATCTACTAAAAACACCGACACAACTAGCATAAAATGTTTCCATCTCATGAGACATACTTTGTGAATCCAGACTCAACTAACGTAAAAGGATCCCATTTGGAAAGCCGGACTCAACTAAAGTAAAAGCTTCCATCTCATATACAATATCCACTCATTCTAAGCATTAATTACCGGGCTCACAACACTTCCTTTCCTTTCTCCTTCATCATTTTCATTAGTGCTTATAATTCATCCTATTATTTACTTTCCAAAAATTGTTTGGAAACCCCCTTTCATTTTTCAACTTTATTCCACAACTTTTCTTTTTCATTCTTTTTTTATTATTATTCTTTTTTTTATATGGAGGGGTTCCATTTTCCTCAAAACCATTGGTAGGAGGGACTTTCTTGCACTTCTTGATTTGACTTCTCTTTTCACCGCACCTCCAACTTAGGCTTTTGGCCTAAGTTGGCTATTCAAACTAACCAAAACTTCATGAGGATTATGGGTGATGGATTAAGAGAAGTTTAGTTTTCATCAAGTTTCTTCTAAAGAAAGGTAAGGCTCAAGGGCTGTTCAAGAGAGAATCACACACTCCCAAGGTAGGTCATAAAAGAGATATATGTCAAATTGGTTCACACTCTTCGGAGTTTCCTAAGATCATATCAAGAGATAGCATCACTTAGTTGACCGGACCAACGAGGTAAATTCTAGGATCTACCATTCATAGTTCATAGGTAAGCTCATCACACTAGGCATTGACACTATAAGTTAAACAAGACTACACACTTTCACTAGTGTATATTGATCATCACAAGAGACTCAATTCGATACTAGGCTAGTCATAACGAGATGCAAAGAGTTCACATATTATCTATGCAACTTCATTTGGCCTCATCGTAGCCATGCATTCATGTTCGTTCGATTGACAGCACTATTCAAGTCATCGGTATTGATTGGAATCGAGACTCAATTTTTTGCAAAAAAACAACCACATTTTACCTACGAGAGGTGGCAAAAAATTTTGGACAGGTAAAAATCATTTGGCAATATAAAATTAAACGGAGCCATAAGCTTAATCATCCACAAAAATGCAGTATAAATGCAAGTTTAAATAGAACAACCCAAATATAAACCAAAAATGACTATCAACATAAAAGGTGTCGGTCTCATCCCACCACAAATTAAAAAATTGTCCTCAAATGCAACTGAAAGTATCCAAAAGTAGAAATATAATAAGACAGAGAGGGAGGTTAAGAAAGGTCCTGTTTAAGTAGTCTCTCTCTCTGTCGGGGTCTCGCTAGCTGGTGTAGCAGTTTGTATATGGGCATCAGTGGGGAGTAGCCTCAGACGGAAAATCACTGCTAGATCCACTAGGAGCTGTTGTGGACGTCTTAGTCGGCAATGTCTGGATCACCGGCTGCACAACTGTCTCTATAAGATCTGGCAAGTCTCTGAATATGATCTCATATCTTCTCTCCTGTGTCTCTTCAGCATGTACCGATATCAACTCCTTGTCGGTCTCTACATCCGACTCTGCATGCATTGTGCCAATCCTCTGTACATCTCCGGTGGTAGCCGGAGGGATCTTCGAGGTCTCAAGAGCATCCATGTCCTCAGCAATCTCTAGTAGTAAGGTGAAGTCAGCAGACTTAAGATAGTCTACTCAAACTCACAATCTTGGCTTTTAAAGACGTCAGATTCAGAGGCCTCCCCCTGTCTGCTCTCACAAGCAATGACTCGCATTGTCAAGGCATCAACAGAAGTCTGAACGGGGGTAAGTGCTTCTAGTATGGCACTGTCAATCATCCCCGGGGTGGATTTCTCTAATCTGGTAGCTCTCACATCAGCTGAATAGGCCAACTGCCCCATCTTCAAGATCATGGCCTGAGTAATCCTGGCAGACTGGGAAGATGAGGAAGCACCTGGAGCCTGTGAGGAAGAGGAAAAAGGAGCGGGTATATCTTAGAGCATAGAGGTCGGATTAGGCGAAGGTGCCTCTGCTGGTAATGAGTGAACATTAACCTCTGGAGATGTGTCTATTGGAGCTACTCTCCTCCAGTCAACCTCCTCTCGAGTGAACTCGTCCTCAATATGTCGGATGTCCGTGGAGGATGAAGGGATGACCTCTATATAATTTGCAGGATCCTGGGGTACTCCGGCATAACTCTGTGATCAAAACCAGGAACGACAGAGAGGTAAGTCTCTGCTTAGCTGTCATGGCCATCTCCTGCGAAGTCAACAGTCCTAGGTCGATCCGCCTCCTGGACATGATAGAACCGAGGCAAGCCATCTTAGGATGTCACATAATAGACTCGTTATGGGATGGCATGCTAGTGTTGTTGATGAAGCCAGACCAGACATTAGAGGTGATGTTCATGTCCCTCTTCTCAATGGGAGCTCCTGCATCCATCTACCTCGGGGTGGTGTCAGAAATCAGCGGAGCCAACCAACCCTTCATGTCATCCAGGGACTGAACAATCGGCAACCCCTCGTAAGGGAGTTCAGAGTGTAGCGGTCTACCTAATACAATATTAATATGCTCGTTGTGATGCTCCACCTCCTTGTCTCTAACTATGACCGACTTCACCGATCGAAACTCACTTCCCTTCTTCTTGTTCTTAGGCAACAACTTCCCACAAGCAGTATAAAACTCTCTTACCCAAGAGGGAATGTAGAGGTCTCGGGGCTGTGTGAACTGCTCGAATCCATGGTATCGGAGAGTTTCAAGCACATCAGGATGCTTGCCTTCTAGGCCCTCCAAGGATAGTAACTTCTCCTCTATGATGGTTTGTAAACCATCACCTTTCAATCTGTTCAACAACCTCGATGGAGGAACTATAGGAAATGCAAGAGTTACTGAGGGTGCCTGGGCTGGCACTGAGTCTGTAGTTGGAGGAGTGGCAGCTAAGGGAGTACTGGCGGCTGTGGACTGAGATGTGGTCCGGACCCCATACCTTCGGTTAATCAGAGGTTGTTCATCTTCTGGTCCATCAAAATATGGCTCAATAGCTACTCTTTTTCTGGCCATATGTTTCTTCCTCTTGCCTTTGTCTCCCCGTTGGAGGTCATCCCTTCTCCTCTTTGGAGGGTTTGATCCTCATTCATTTATTGTAATGCCCTTTACCTTTTTCTGGGGTGGTTTGGTTAGATTGGTGTGTACCATATCCGAAAAGGATCAAGAGTAATTAAGAAACCAAAATCAAACTCTAGCACAACAAATCTTGTTGCAGACAAACTCGTCGATCCAGTCGGTGAGTCGCCGAACCGCTTTGGCTAGATAAGTAGAGCTCGGCGAAGGGATTGGCTCAACAATTAGGACAAGTCGGCGATAGTAAGGTCCTTTCGGTAACTCACCAACTACTTTCGGCGAGCAAGGGTTTGTCCGCCGAAAGTTATAGTGCATGAGGGTTCCATGGATACTGATATAAGGCGATAAGAATACTTTTGCTGAGTAACCTACTGCTTTCGGCACACTCAGACTTCTCGCCGAAAGTTACAATATCAAATATCAACGAAGGCGCCAAATTACCGGTGAGATGGGGACATTAGGCGAACCGCCGAGTCGTTCGGCGAGCTCGACCTAGCTCGCCAATCGACCCAACGTGCCTGTTTTCAACCCATATTCTCAAATTCCATCCCGCAACACCCGAAATTAAAATTAAAGCATGCACTTATGGAATTCAAACAAGACTCATACTACCTATCACCTCGGAATACTCAAACTTCTCCCGAATTTTCTGAATTTGGCCATATGGTGATATTTTCTCTTAAGAGCGATGTCACCCGCTCTATCATTGAGAAAATTTTCGACATTTAGCTTAAATGTGGGCAACTCCGACTTCACCCAATCAATTTAACAAAACGTAATCACAATCCAACTCATTAAAAAACTAAAAAGCTACGGGCATATGGCAATCAAACATTACGGGCAAGATTTTGAAGTTAAAGTAGGCATTTCATCATTCTAATCCTATTAGAGAGGCCCAACACATATCACTAAGAGACAATTATTGCAAATGAGTAAATAATTTTCGAATAAACACTCGGCATTCGGAAACCAACCTTTGATGATGATTAAATTGCGAATGAAAACCCAGGCGGCAGAGTATCCCAACTCTGAGCACAAATCAACAAACTAAAATGCTAGAAAAGTGCTAAAAGAAAGAAAATACTACCTTAGTGTGAGTTTAGGAGATTTAAGAGCGAGTGGAAGTGAAGAATTTAAAATTTGAAGTCTTCTGGCCATTATAAACCATCCAGTTCACGCCTGTTTGGCGAAGTTAGTCGTATTCGCCGATTCACTCGGTGAATTGCCGAGTGATCATTTGCCTGTCGATTGCTAAAGTTCTTTCAGTTTCTTGGGGGTCAAGACGGCGATCTGTATCGAGGTCGCCAACCCAGTCGGCGACACGCCAAACTTCTTTGTAAATCCACCGAGTTTCATAGGCTCTGACTCAACTTTGAATTGAGCCAAACGGCGGGTCGAGTCCGGCTCGCCGACCTCTTCGGTGATACGCCGACTGACCATTTTCTCGCCAATCTGTATTTTTTGCAACTTTTCTCCTTCAAACCTCAACCACTAACACACCATTATTTATAAAATCAAAATAAAGAAATTAAAACCTTTGGTTGCCTCCCAAGAAGTCTTTACTCACTACCTATTGGTTGGGTTGGCCCTAGTACTACAAGGTAACCCCAATAGTTGTTTTGAGTGAATAGGAGGCACCACATAGTTCAGGAGTGTCCTGATCAGCTGAATCGATCTAGAGTGAGAGTGATTCAACACTTCAATACTCTCCTTCATCTCTTCCAACATTCGATATTGTTCGGTGATCTTTTGGAGAATGATTTGCAGTGTGTCCTCGACACGATTGTTCTCCCTGTCTCTAGACTGCTTCCTCTCGTGAGGAGGTATGTACCTCCCTTGACCCTTGCATTAGTTTTCCACCTCTGTTATTTTGGTGGACAACTCGTTCAGCTGAGTTACCAATGCGGTTAACTCGAAGTCCCTCTCGACTTCTTGGCTCGTCTCTGCCAAGTTGTCACCATTTTCCCCAACCATGCTTAGGGTACCTACCTACATCAACAAATTCAAAGGAAAACAAAACTACAAATAAGATTAGTAAACTACGATTATTGAAAGAAAAATTTGACATAAACCAAAAACTTTCACATAACACCACTCCCTGGTAGCGGCACCATTTTGATGTTTGTTGTCACGTCCCAAATCCCAATAAGACTGACAGGCACCCGATGGCCTCTAGGCCCGAGAAAACCAACATGTAACCTATGCTTACTATGCATATAACTATGACAATCTTGCGATAAGTTCACATAGGATGTAGCGATACGAACCATCATAAGTAAACCCAAAACTTATATACAAGACTTGGTCGTTGAGGCCACAACTTGTTAAGACGCAACTGAACCATAAACATAAGTCTACAAAGCCTCTAAAAGACAGAAACCTTAGAGTAGGTCGGGACAGACCCCGCCTTACTCTTAACTACGATACAATACCCAAAATGAATCTACCAAAGACTCAGTAAACCTCTGAATCAATCTAGAACTCACCAAAAGTAGTTGAGTATCGTGTGCTCCTACCGAGGAGGTCTACTAGTTGAAGTACATGTGCCTGCAACATGAAATGCAGTGTCTCCCATGAGGGACTTCAGTACAAGAAAATGTACTGAATATGTAAGGAAATAACATATATCAAATAAGAGTTCGAATGAAACCAAGTATCAATATATGTGTACATAAATCAAAAAAGAAGACCACCTTTGTTAACTCTTGTGGATCATCTATGTTACATTCTTTTCTTTACCTTTCTATGTGTTAAGATCTTTATAAGGCATGTGATACGAATGACCAGTTGATTAGTGGTAGAAGAGGATGACCCATGGTATGCATTTTAGCCACTGGGATGCAGTCCTCATAATTACACAAATTGGGATCGGCCCATGCTAGGCATACGCCCCTGAGCTGCCACCCTTCTATACCAATTGGGATCGGCCCATGCTAGGATTTCGCCCCTGAGCTGCGACCCTTAATTGTACAGATTTCTTTACTCAGATTCTTTAATCTTTGAGATTGTTGTTTTGGTGGTCATAATCATTTTTTATATTTGGAACTACGGACTAGTAGTAGAAGACATTAAAATAACACTTCAAGGCAGTAATAACGACATAAGGAGCTATGTAACATCAATGCATTACTTGCGAGCTTAAATGGCACAATTAACTTCAACTGACTAAGAGGAGGATTCACCAAACTTGCTTTCGCAAATACCATTTCTATACCAGCACATTGGATGATAATTACACAAGTATAGAGTACTAAACATATAATGAAGTAATTCTATACACTAAGGAGAGGGGAAATATTGTTAGCTATTTGGATATCATACGCTGCCACTATGTTTCCTTTACTAGGAATAGAACTTAGAAAATTCACTTATTGATATTAATCTCAAGTATCAGATTTCATGCCGAAGAATATTGAATCGAATAGCTTTACATACCTTATCTTCTGATCAATACAACTATCACTATTCAGCCTCCCCTTTCAGGTTTTAATCTACAATAAAAGTCATGATAAATTTAAATTAGCAGTTATCACACTGTGAGCCTCGTAAAACAATAGCTAACTTTGACGGATAATGAGCCTATATAGCCTTTAAAATAATGTGTATCACCACACCCTCCTTCTCTGCCCAATACATACATTATATATCCTTTTCCAAGATTACCCAAACTGCACCAACAACAATACACATAAAACAACCTCGATTATTCTTTATCATACAACCAACTATTGAACTCACCACCCCCTTGAGTTCTTTACGACAGCAGACCCATTATTCCTCACTCAAACTCATACATAAGGAGGAAGAAAATGGAGCAGTCACCTTACCTCAATTTCTGCAACTTCTCCTTATAACTTGAATTCCTCTAGAACTTCAACTTCCCTTAACACTTAAACCAAAGAAGAAGAAAAAAGTATATTAATAACCAAGGAAGTGAGAAGTAGCTTTTGGAAATATTATGCCTTTATACCTATACTTGAGCATGAATAACATGTTTTCCTAATCATCCATGGGAGAATTAAGCAAAATCCATAAGTGTTTTCACTTACCTTGTCTTGCAGAGATGAGGGTTTCTTCAAGAACCCTAGAAGAACTTTAAGCTGCTATTTAATCCTTAAAGAACTTTAAGGTTGTTGTTTAATCCTTAAGAGAAAAGGGAGAGAAAGAGCTGGAGCTAATCATCAATAATGTGTGTTAAAATGAGTGAGAATAGCAGCCAATATATCTTTATATTGAGCTTTCTTCACCTTTAAGAATATCCACTAGAAAGCTTCATTTTCAGCCACTAATTGGTCAAGTATGTGATGCACCTGCTTATGTATATCAAGCCGCTCAAAAGGTCAAACTAGGTGATGCACCTACTCGCTTTTACTTGGGCTTAAATATATTGGGCCTTGGCAGATTTGGCTGCTGGGCTTTAATTTCATTTTGTTTTATTTAACTTAGTTTGGGCCTCAAGTGAGTCCATTAGCATAGGCCCAAATCTGATCCATAAACCTTGGCCTTTTTAACTAGATCCATATAGCTCAAGTAGGTGATGCATCTACTTGGTTCTTTTGGAACTGGTCAATAAGTCAAAGTAGGTGATGCACCTACTTGTCACCTTCTAGCTTAGTTAAGTCAAGCAAGTAGCTCACCTATTTTGTTCCATTCTCTAATTATTAATCTTTTTTTTTGCAACTTAGCGCTTAAATTTCAACCTTAAGCTCAAATACCACATTCCCGTCTCGAGTTTAAATACTTCCGTTGGAATTATAACTTGCAGTACACATGCTGCAACGTGCAAGGCATCACATCACGTTCCAATCTAGTTTAAACCAACGCTAATCATATAATAAACATAGTCCCTCACCTATATTATAGGGTTGTGTTAAGTATCACAAGAATAGAATAATCATATGCATAATACGGGCTGTTACATCCTTCCCCCCTTAAAACATTCGTCGTCGAATGTTAGCACGGTTATCCAGCCCAAACAATTTCAAGATTAAGTTAGTACTACTGTTAATCACATTGAAAATATAGACTTATACTTACTTGTTAACGCCTCAACTCAACATTTTAATCTTTCTCATCGGTTTGGAAGAGATGAGGACACTTCAATTTCATTGCTTCTTCCGCTTCCCATGTAACTTCTTCTACTTGTTGGTTGCTCCATAATATTTTTATAGAAGCTACTTCTTTATTTCTTAACTTCCTAACTTGTCGATCTAGAATAGCAATGGGTACTTTTTCATAAGTGAGATCTCTCGTAACATGTACATCTTCAGTAGGAGTAATACGAGATGGGTCACCTACGCATTTTTGAAGCATTGAGACATGAAACACCGGATGAATGGTTGAAAGCCCTTGAGGTAACTCTAACTCATACGTAACTTGGCCAATTCTTCGGATAACCTTATATGGCCCTATATAGCGTGGACTAAACTTTCCCTTTTCACCAAACCTCATTACCCATTTCATTGGTGACACCTTCAAGAACACCCAATCCCCTATAGAAAATTCTAGTCCTCTCCTTCTAACATTTGCATATGATTTATGTCGACTTTAAGCTGTTTCTAGCCGCTGCTGTATCACTTTGACTTTTTCCATAGCTTGATGAACAAGATCTGGCCCAAATAAGGCAGCTTCACCTTTTTCGAACCAGCCAATTGAGGATCTACATTTTCTACCATATAAAGCTTCATAAGGTGACATTTTAATACTTGAATGGTAGCCATTGTTGTATGCAAACTCAATCAATGGCAAATGATCATCCCAGCTACCTTTGAAGTCCAATACACAAGCTCGCAGCATATCCTCAAGTGTTTGAATTGTACGCTCTGCGTGACCGTCTGTTTGGGGATGAAAGGTTGTACTTAAATTCACTTGTGTTCCTAAACTCTTCTAAAATGACTTCAAAAATTTGCAGTGAATTGAGCTCCCCGATCCGATATAATGGAGATTGGCACTCCATGTAGCCGAACTATCTCTTTAATATACAACCGCATATTGTTAGACTGTATAAGTAGGCTTGCCGGCAAGAAGTGCGCTGATTTAGTAAATCTATCAACAATTACCCATATAGAATCAAACTTCTGAAATGAACAAGGAAAACCATTGACAAAATCCATGTTGATCATGTCCCACTTCCAAATTTGAAGTTATATATACTATATAAAACCTCCAGGATTTTGGTGCTCTACTTTTACTTGTTGACAATTTGGACATTGAGCCATGAATTCTGCAATGTTCTTCTTCATGCCCCCCCCACCAATACATTTCTTTCAAGTCATGATACATTTTAGTTGACCCCGGATGGACAGAGTATCTCGAATGATGTGCTCCCCTCTTTCTTAATTCATCTACATTAGGTACACACAATCTGTTTTGACATCGAAGTACTCCCTCTTGCGTATGCTCAAATGCCTTTGTCATACCCTGTTGTACATTCTCCTTAAGCTTTAATAGAACAGGATCAGTGTACTGCTTCTCTTTCGCTTCCATTACTAATGAGGATTCTGCCGCAATTTGCACAATAACCCCTTCGTCTAGAGATTCAAGAAGGTGAACCCCCAAGCTAGCTAGTTGACATAGATCCTTAGTTATTCCTTGTCTTTCACAAACTGTCCATAAGTGCTTGCCATTATTTTACGACTTAACTCATTAGCTACTACATTTGCTTTCCCAGGATGATACAAGATAGCCATGTCATAATCTTTTAATAGCTCCATCCATCCTCACTGCCTCAGATTTTGGTCCTTTTGCTTAAAGATATATTGCAAATTCTTGTGATCAGTGTATAGGTCAACATGAATTCCATACAAGTAGTGGCGCCATATCTTCAAAGCAAATACAACTGCTGCTAGCTCTAGATCATGAGTTAGATAATTTTTCTCATGTGGCCGCATCTGCCTTAAACCATAAGCTATTACTTTACCATGCTGCATCAATACACATCTTAGGCCCACTCTCAAAGAATCACAATACACTGCATCCTGTTCTGTTTCTTCTAGAAGTACCAATACAGGTGTAGAAGTTAATTTATTCTTCAGCTATTGGAAGCTTCTTTCACATTCATCACTCCACTGAAATTTAGTTTATTTGTGTCTTAGCTTTGTTAAGGATGCAGCAATGGAAGAGAATCCTTCAACGAACCTTCTGTAATAACCTGCCAATCCAAGGAAACTACGGATCTCCGTAGGCGTTGTAGGTCTTGGCCAGTTTTTCAGGTCTTCTATCTTCTGGTTATCAACCCTTATTCCTTCATCGGATACAATATGACCTAAGAATGCCACAGATTTTAACCAGAACTCACATTTAGAGAACTTTGCATACACCCTACATTCACGAAGAATTTGTAAAACCTGCCGCAGGTGATTAGGATGGCCCTCTTCCGATCTTGAATACACCAAAATGTCATCTATGAATACTATCACAAACACATCTAAAAATGGCTTGAACACCCTATTCATCAAATCCATAAAAACTGTTGGTGCATTCGTTACCCCGAATGACATGACTAAAAACTCAAAATGACCATATCGTGTTCTGAAAGCTGTCTTGGGTATATCTTTGTCTTTGACCCTCACTTGGTGATAACCTGACCTCATGTCGATTTTTGAAAAACACCTAGTACCTTGTAACTGATCAAACAAATCATCAATTCTAGGGAGGGGATATTTGTTCTTAATCGTTACCTTATTCAACTGCCGGTAGTTGATACACATTCTTAACGAGCCATCTTTCTTGCGTACAAATAAAATTGGTGCTCCCCATTGGGACATACTAGGCCTTATGAATCCTTTATCTAAAAAGTCTTTTAGTTGCTCCTTCAACTGCCGTAATTCTGCCGGGGACATTCTATATGGAGGGATAGATATAGGTTGAGTATCTGGAATCACATAAATACCAAACTCTACTTCTCGTTCTGGAGGCAAACCCGGAAGATCTTCAGGAAATACATCGAGAAATTCATTTACCACTGGAATTGATTGAAGAGATGGTGGCTCAACAAATATATTTTTCACTCTCACTAGATGACATATGTATCCTTTGGACATCATCTTCTTTGCCTTAAGATAAGAAATAAATTTACCTCTTGGTGTCCCAATATTACCTTTCCATTCAAGGACGACATCTTTTGGGAAATGGAAATGCATCATCTTAGTTCGGCAATCCACCGTGGCATAACAAGAAGCTAACCAATACATACCCATTATAACATCAAAATCAACCATTTCTACCTCAACAAGGTCAGCAAATGTATCACGATCACAAACAGTTACAATACAATTATGATAAACCCTTCTAGCTATAATAGACTCACTAATCGGTGTAGACACTTCAAATGGCTTCACTAATAATTCTGGTGTTCTTTTTAACTTTTCAGCAATCAATGTAGTAACACATGATAGTGTAGACCCTGGATCAATTAATACATATACAATATGTGAAAAGATGGACAATGTACCTGTAACCACATCCGGTGAGGCTTCTAAATTTTTGTTGATCCACGAGAGCATATGTGCTATTCTGAACTCCACTAGAACTGGCTACTCCCCTAGCTCCTCTACCACGATGAGTAGGCATCTGTCCCCTACCCAAAGAAGGTGTTGATGATGAGAATGCAATAATTGATCTAGTAGGTTGTGCCACACCACCCACACCCCTATGAGGGTAATTTCTTATCATATGACCTGGTGTACCACACCAAAAACAAACATTTGTCCCAAATCAACATGCACCTAAATGATTTCTTCCACATTGTTTACAAGACTATCGAGGAGGTCTTGATTGGCTCATACTTCCCTGCTCTCGGTACCCCGCTGTTCGTGAACCTTGGCTTTTACCTCTTTGCCCAAACTGATTGCCCCTAGACTGTTGAAACTGAGGTGGGGCACTAGCTGTAGAGTAGGAAGATGATAGCCTAGGCGGTCTATTAAAGAACCGAGGCCTAAACTCACCTTGGAATGGTGTAAACTTCCCCATGGATCTGGCCGTCTTACAATGCCCTTTCTCTGAGTCTTGTGTCCTTCTTCTTTGCCTTTGATCCTCCAACTTTTATGCAAAAGCTTGCATCCTTGCTATATCCATATCTTTATTCAACGAAGCAATGGTACAGTCTCTAACCAGATATGAATCTAATCTATCCACATATCAATGAACTCTCTCCCCCATAGTAGGTACTACATTAGGAGCATACCTGGTCAAGGAATTAAATTTTAGACTGTACTCTCTCACGCTCATACTTTCTTGGTGGAGATTTAAGAATTGATCCGCATGGGCCTCTCGGATCTCCAATGGCAGGTAATGGTCAAGGAATGCCTTTTTTGAACTCTTTCCATGTAGCTGATGGTGCATCTGTTCCCCTGGATTGCTTCCAAGCTTCATACCACAATACAGCCACACCCTTTAATTTATATGCGGTTAGCTCGAGCACTTCTTTACCACTTACATGCATAACATCGAAAGTGCGTTGGATCTGATCTATATAGTCTTATGAATCTTCATTAGGATCTGACTCGGTGAATGATGGAGGGTCCAAAGTAAGGAAATCACGTATCGGCGTGCCAGCTGCTCTATCTACACCACTAGTACCTGCAATTGGACCTTCTTGCCTTTGGCCATGGCCAGCAACTATACGAGTCAATAATTGGACCGCATTCCACAAATCTTGCTCGGTAGCATTAATAGGGGGTTCTTGTGGTGCAGCTTCCCTCCTTAGATCTTCTGGAGATGGAGGGGTCGGGGAAGTCTGTGAGGGAGACTCATCTTGAGCCTCTCCTTGTACAACTTGACTAGGTGGTGGTTGGCTGGTCCCTTCTTGGGCAGCCACATCTACTCGCTTACCAGTACTTTTGCTTCTTCTTTGAATCGGCATCCTTGCTATAATAAAATAATTTAGGAATTAGATATGATTCGCCTACAACACTAGTTCTATCGCACGATCTAAGAAATGAAAGAAAGGAGACAACTCCTACATGTCCCGTAGCCTCCTGTTTATAAATGTGGTGCACAACACATCCATAAGCAAAACTCTACACAAACACCGCTTTGTAAACTCCCTAGGTTGACCTGCTCTGATACCACTTTTGTCACGTCCCAAATCCCATTAAGACGGACAGGCACCCGATGCCCTCTAGGCCCGAGAGAACCAACATGTAACTTGGGCTTATTATGCATATAACTATGACAATCTTGTGACAAGTTCACATATGATGCAGCGATACGAACCATCATTAGTAGACCCAAAACCTACATAAAGGACTTGGCCGTTGAGGCAACAACTTGTTAAGATGCAACTAAACCATAAACATAAGTCTACAACGCCTCTAAAAGAGACAAAACTTTAGAGTAGGTCGGGACAGACCCCGCCTTACTCTTAACTATGATACAATACCCAAATTGAATCTACCAAAGACACAGTAAAGCTCTGAATCAATCTGGAGCTGACCAAAGGTAGCTGAGTGTCGTGTGCTCATATCGAGGAGGTCTACTAGCTGATATACTTGTGCCTGCAGCATGAAATGCAGCGTCCCCCGGGAGGGACGTCAGTACGAGAAAATGTACTGAATATGTAAGGCAATAACATATAAAATAAAAGTTCGAATGAAACCAAGTATCAATATATGTGTACATAAATCTGGAAAGAAGACCACATTTGTTAACTCTTGTGGGATCATGTATGTTACATTCTTGTCTTTAGCTTTCTGTGTGTTAAGATCTTTTTAAGGCATGTGATACGAATTACAAGTTGATCAGTGGTAGAAGAGGATGACCCATGCTAGGCATTTTAACCCGTGAATGCGGTCCTCATCATTACACAAATTGGGATCAGCCCATGCTAGGCTTACGCCCCTGAGCTGCCACCCTTCTATACCAATTGGGATCGGCCCATCCTAGGCTTTCGCCCTTGAGCTGCCACCCTTACTTATACAGATTTCTTTAGTTAGATTCTTTAATCTTTGAGATTGTTGTTTTCGTGGTCATAATCATTTTTGATATTTGGAACTATGGACTAGTAGTAGAAGACATGAAAATAATACTTCAAAACAGTAACAATGACATAAGGAGCTGTGTAACATCAATGCATTACTTGTGAGCTTAAAATGGCACAATTGACTTCAACTGACTAAGAGGAGGATTCACCAAACTTGCTTTTGCAAATACCATTTCTATACGAGCACATAGGAGGATAATTACACAAGTATAGAGTACTAAACATATAATGAAGTAATTCTATACAGCAAGGAGAGGGGGAAAATATTGTTAGCTCTTTGGAGATCATACACTGCCACTATGTTTTCTTTACTAGGAATAGAACTTAGAAAATTCACTTATTGATATTAATCTCAAGTATCAAATTTCATGCCGAAGAATATTGAATCGAATAGCCTTACATACCTTATCTTCTGATCAATATAACTATCACGATTCAGCCTCCCCTTTCAGGTTTTAATCCACAATATAAGTCATGATAAATTTAAATTAGCAGCTATCACACCATGAGCCTCATAAAACAGTAGCTAACTTTGATGGATAATGAGCCCATACAACCCTTAAAATAATGTGTATCACCACACGCTCCTTCTCTGCCCAATACATACATTATATATCCTTTTCCAAGATTACCCAAACTGCACCAACAACAATACACATAAAACAACCTCAAGTATTCTTTATCATACAACCAATTATTGAACTGACCATTCCCTTAAGTTCTTTATGATAGCACACCCATAATTCTCACTCAAACTCATACATAAGGAGGAAGAAAATGGAGCAGTCACCTTACCTCAATTTCTTCAACATCTCCTTGTAACTTGAATTCCTCCAGAACTTTCAACTTCCCTTCAACACTTAAAACAAAGAAGAAGAGAAAAGTATCTTAATAACCAAGGGAGTGAGCAAGTGGCTTCTGGAAATATTATGCCTTTATACTTATACTTGAGCATGAATAACATGTTTTCCTAATCATCCATAGGAGAATTTAGCTAAATTGATAAGTGTTTTCACTTACCTTGTCTTGCAGAGATGAGGGTTTCTTCAAGAACCCTAGAAGAACTTTAAGGCTGTTGTTTTAATTACTTAAAGAGAAAAGAGAGAGAAAGAGCTGGAGCTAATCCTCAATAATGTGTGTTAAAATGAGTGAGAATAGCAGCCAATATATCTTTATATTGAGCTTTCTTCACCTTTAAGAATATCCACTAGAAAGCTTCATTTTCAGCCACTAATCGGTCAAGTAAGTGATGCACCTGCTTATGTATATCAAGCAACTCAAAAGGTAAAACTAGGTGATGCACCTACTAGCTTTTACTTGGGCTTAAATATATTGGGCCTTGGCAGATTTGGCTGCTGGGCTTTAATTCATTTGTTTATTTAACATAGTTTGGGCCTCAAGTGAGTCCATTAGCATAGGCCCAAATCTGATCCATAAACCCTGGCCTTTTTAACTATACCCATATAACTCAAGTAGGTGATGCAGCTACTTGGTACTTTGGACTGGTCCATAAGTCCAAGTAGGTGATACACCTACTAGCTTAGTTAAGTCAAGCAAGTAGCTCACCTATTTTATTCCATTCTCTAATTTTTAATCTCTTTTTCTGTAACTTAGCACTTAACTTTCAACTTTAAGCTCAATTACCACCTTCCTGTCACGAGTTTAAATACTTCCGTTGGAGTTCTAACTTGCAGTACACATGCTGTAACGTGCAAGGCATCACATCACCTTCCGAGCTAGTTTAAACCAACGCTAATCATATAAGAAACATGGTCCCTCACCTATACTATAAGGCTATGTCAAGTATCACAAGAATAGAATAAGCATATGCATAATACGAGTTGTTACATTTACGTAATCAAGACACAACTTCCGATACAAGTGTCTACGATCATTTAATAGTATAGTAACCCAACCAATGGTTCGGGTCGAGTCCCAAGGTAGTGGGCGTGCGAATTAGTGGTTAAGTGTGAAAATTACTAAGACTAATCTTAGCTAAAGACTTTGGCGAAAGAAAACATAACAAATTAAAAAGTGTGATGCAAGCATAAAGTATCAAATGAGGGTTTATAAGCAAGAAACAACTAAAACAGTGAAACTAAAGAAAGATACAAGTATGGAGACATGATTCTTGGAATGTGATAGGAATACGGGGTAGACTAAATCATTGGGTACATGCTTTTGACAGTATATTCATTGAGTATTTTTTACTAGGCTAGACATTAAGGGGGATAAGCTCTATCTCAAGCAATTTATCCTATTTTGAAATGCGTTCCTTTCGGACACCCATTTGCCACATGAAGAACAACCTACGCCTTAACCCACTAACTCTCTTGAGCTAAGTGTGTGGACATGGGACTAGGGTTCACTCTCTCGAGCTGAACCTCATGTCGACCCACTAACACTGGCCATCAATCTAGTGGTGTTAGTTTTACGACCCCTCTCTCGAGCAAGCCAAAAACACATAAATAAGCTTGTATTTGCAACTACAAATTCATCAAATTCATCCACAACAACTAAACAAAATCACATTTAAACTACAAATAGCCTATCAAGAAGCATGACCGAACAACTAATCTAACCCATATTCACAAAATCACACCGCAAGAATTGGGGTTTTAGCTACGCATGTAAAAGAGATAAAAATGTATACCAATATTAGTTTCCATCAATGGGTATGCAAGATTAAGCCTTAGAGCAAGTCAAAAGTAAATAATCCAAGAGACCCAAGTCCAATTACTTGAAGATGAAACCCTTGAGAGCTCCATGTTCTTCAAAACCCTCTCCAAAACTTAGAGAGAATATCTCCAAAAGTTTGTCTCAAAATTAATAATCTAACGACTAGGTAAAACAAGGTAAAATTTATTGCTAAGAATAAAAACTGAACTTGTATTTATAGTTTTCAGAAAATTTGCTCCGAATAATCTTTCGGCGACGTTAGTGGGAATCGCCGATGCATTTGGCGATCCACCCTTTGGTCTACTTCGTCGCCTTTCATTAGCTGCCATCAGCATCTTTGTGTACTGGATAATTGGGTAATGTAGCACTGCTTCCCGGAGTCGCTCGGCGATACGCCGACTGCTCCTTTTCACCGCCGATTTGCTCATTTCCTTCAGTATTGGCACACTGGAACTAAAGGTGAATATGCGATCTATTAGCGATTCGCCGAATGGGTTCGGCGATTCGCAGATCTTCATTTCTTCGTTCTTTTAGCTTCTTTTGATCCTTTTTGCTTGATAGTGTCCATGTTTTCCCTATAACTTCAAACACCTGAAATTTAAAGGTTTTTTATCAGATATCGAGGTAAATTATGCATTTGAGAACACTAATTTCATCAAAATATAGGCCAAAATGGGTCCAAATCATGGACTCATCAGCCACCTCCTTTGGCGAAGATTCAAATCTTTTCGACTAAACACATACTGTAAGGTCTTGTGATCGGTAAACACATCAACATTCACCCCATATAGATAATGCCTCCCTATCTTTCAGGCAAAAACAACCGCCGCTAACTCAAGGTCATGGGTAGGGTAATTATTCTCATGAACTTTAAGTTGCCCTGAAGCATAAGCAATCACCTTACCATTTTGCATAAGTACATATCCCAACCAAACTCTAGAGGCATCATAATATACCACAAAGCCATTTGTACCTTCCGATAACGTCAACACCGGAGCAGAAGTAAGTCTATCTTTTAACTCTTGGAAACTTTTCTCATAAGCTTATGACCAAATGAACTTAGCCTTCTTTTGAGTCAGAGATTTCATCGGAGAGGCAATGGAAGAAAATCCCTCAAAAAACCTTCAATAATAACCTGCAAAAGCCAAAAAGCTTCTAATGTCTGAAGGAGTTAGAGGTCTTGGCCAACTCTTCACCGCATCCGTCTTCTTAGGATCCACCTCAATATCCCTACTTGATACAATGTTACCAAGGAAATCCATAGGTCTCAACAAAAATTCACATTTACTAAAATTTGCGAACAATTGATGTTCCTTAAGAACTTGTAATACAATTCTCAAATGGTCAACATGTTCGTTCTCACTCCTCGAATAGATCAAAATGTCATCAATGAACACAATCACAAACATATAAAAGTATTGTCTAAAAATCATATTCATCAAGTCGATAAATGCCACAGAAGCATTATTCAACCCAAACGACATAACTAAAAATTCATATTGACCATATCAGGTTCTACAAGTCGTCTTTGGAATATCTTCACCCCTCACCCTTAATAGGTGATAACCCGACCTAAGGTCAATTTTTGAGAAAAAACTTGCCCCTTGTAATTGATCAAACAAATCATCTATTTTGGGAGACGATACTTGTTCTTAATGGTCACTTCATTCAACTGATGATAATCGATGCACATACGAAGAGACCCATCTTTCTTTCTAACAAACAACACTGGAGCACCCTATAGTGAAACACTTGGATGAATGAAGCCCTTATCCAACACGTCCTTTAATTGTTCCTTCAACTCTTTTTACTCAGTCGGGGCCATTCTATGAGGAGAAATTGAGATAGGTTGCGTATCTAGGAGAAGATCAATACCAAAGTCTATTTTTCACTCGGGATGAATACCGGATAGATAATGTAGGAATACTTCCGGAAACTCATTTACAACGGGGACTGACTCAAGAGTAGGGCTCTGGGAATCTATATCCCTCACCCTAACAAGATGGTAAATGCAACCCTTGGAGATCATCTTTCTATCCTTCAAACATGAGACAAACTGACTTTTAGGCATAGAATTTCCCCCCTTCCCCTCAAGAACAAGCTCATTCGGGAACTAAAACTTGACTACCCGAGTTGTACAATCAATCGACACATAACAATAGTGCAGCGAATCCATACCAAGTATAACATCAAAATCAAGCATGTGTAGCTGTACAAAAACAACAAGAGTAACACTATGGTATAAGGAAACGGGGCATCTTCTATAAACCCTCTTAGCCACCACAGAATCACCAATAGTAGTATAGACAAAAAAAGGTTCGAACAACATATCGAGAGCATATAAAATCTCATTGCCATATTTGGCGTCACAAAAGACAAGGTAGTACTGGGGTCTAACAAAGCGTACACATCTATAAGGGAAAATTTTAACATATTGGTTACCACTTCCGGAGAATTTTCTTGCTCACTTCAGTTTTGGAGTTTCATAGAAGTGGTTTTGCTTAGGAGCATTGGAGTTTGAACTTCTAGGAGGAGCTTGCTTGCCCTCTTTTACTTGAACTCTAAGCATCAGACAATCCCTCATCTTAAGTCTACTCTTTCCACAATTAAAGAAACCATCCGTGCCAACTAGGCACTTACCATCATGCTTCATTCCACACTTTGCACAAGTAAAACTAGTCATATAAGAACCACTACCATTACCACCTTGAGGTTTAGGGTTGAACACCTTATGCTTGTTAACCCTTGGATGAGTAATAGAGGAACCTTGGTTGGAAAATCTTTGTCTATACCTTGGTCGACCTTGTCTACCAGACCTAGTATTGGAGAAGTTCCCATCACCGATCCTAGCTCTTTTCACCTCTCTATTCTTTTCCTTGAGTTTTGACTCCATAATATGTTGGGTTTGCACCATAAGATATGAGATATTCATATCACTAATTAGCATTGCCGTACAACATTCTTTTTCTACCATGTTGGACACTCCCATCATAATCTAGTTCAACTTGGCCCTCAAATCCGCCACTATAGTTGGAGCATACTTGGATAGTTGGGTGAACTTTAGAGCATACGCCTTCACACTCATACTATCTTGACAAAGGTTAATGAACTCTTGCATTTTAGCCTCCCTCAACGCTATGGGAAAGAACCTATCAAGAAACACCGATTTAAACACTTCCCACTCAACGGTACCCGCTCCTACTAGCCTACATTCCTTTCATTAATCATACAACACTTGAGAAACATATTTCAATTGATAAGTGGCTAATTCCACCTTTTCTACCGAAGTCACCCCCATGATAGCAAGTACCTTATAAACCTCATCAATAAACCCATTAGGATCCTCCTCTACTTTAAAGCCATAAAATTTTGGAGGGTTCATCCTAGAAAAGTCCCTCAATCTTAAAGCCGAGGAATTCACATTAGGATTCGTGGGAGCAATTACCTCTCTATTGGCTTGAGTCGTCAAGGCTTGAGCAAAAACATTAATAGTTTCCCTAAACTTCGCATGAGTAACATTCTCAATTAGAGGATCAACCAGAGCTTGAGGAGCATGAAGAGAAGCTCCTTCATTTATATTGTATTTCTCATTCCTTCTTGGGAATGCCCTTCGAGCAGTCATATCATGTAGACCATCAAGTAAGGATTAGAAGAAAGACCTTATATAGTTAAACTTTATCGCACGACTTAAGAGTAATGAAAGAAGTGGTATTTCCTAAACATCTTATAGCTTCTTATTCATAAATGTGGCGCGCTTCACACATATGAACAAAACTCTACTAGATGTGGCTTATCAGACGTAATCCTAGAATTATTCTAAACCTTGTGCTCTAATTACCATGTTTGTCATGACCCAGAAGTACCCCCTAGATGTAACATGGTATATAGAATCCCGAACGACTCCATACAAGCCACTTAAAAATCATAAGATAAGCATTAGAACAATATGAGTAAAAACGCATTTCAAGTCTATAATTTTAATAAAAGAAAAACGGAAGTCTAGACTCCAAGTCTCAACATATCCATCTATTACAATATTTTAAATGAGAAAGGGGCATAGCCCATACAACATTGTTCAAAAGGTAAATGCAAGAAACGAAACTACAACATGACTAAAAGCCATCCTCGAAACATGAGGACTCACCAACAAGCTAGGAGGATAAGCAAGTCCAAGATTTAGCTACTTGTATGATCCCCACAAGAACTAGATACTACACTTGTGATAAATGTAGGAAAAGTAGGCGTTACTACAAAAATGCACTAAGTATGATAACCATGCATAAAAACAGTAAAAACATGCTAAAAGGGATATTTCACTTAAAAGTATGCAATTTATCAATTTAAACATGATTTGAGAGTTTAGAGACCACAAGTCAAAAAAACATAGTCTACATAATCATCATCATCATAAAAGCCTTTGAGAACTCATATACAAAGCTTATCGAGTAACCATAGTTCATAATTCATAGTCTTGTTCCTATTGTTGTTGTGGGAATAAGCCTTCACTGACATGAGATCATGTGAGCTTTACATGATCCCCCGGTGTTACCCACATCAAAAATAGGTTGTCCTACTTGCCTAAGGTAGAACCATACTTTTAGCTTAGGGGGGTCCAATAACTAAATACCTATGGGGGAACATAGTTTATGGGATAAAGAGATTGCAACTAGAAACCTGGAATAAACTAGTGCAAAAGGTTTCCATCAGATGAGACATACTTTGGGAACCCAGACTCAACTAGGGTAGAAGGATCCCATTTGGACAGCTGGATTGAACTAATGTAAAATCTTCCATCTCATATACAATATCCACTGGGTGCTAAGCTTGGATTCCTGTGGAGTACTTATTAAGTCTTGACTTAAATTAATATTCATAGAATAATGTCTTGACACTCAATCCAACATAATTCATAGATAGCTCTTAGATCATGTGTGATAACAGCCTTTCATTGTCCATGCCTACATATACATATCTTAGACTCAATTAGGTGAGAAAGCCTTTCAACCTTAGAATCTTCAATATGTTAGAAAACCTTTCACATCATATCATATTGATGAATAGGTGTCTATATGCGAATATCCTTTCAATAACACAACAACTACATCATAATCATAGAAACTTAATTCTCAAAGTGTTCTTAAACCATTTACATAAATCTCATAAACTTATACATAATTCTCATACTTTTCCCTTCCAAGGATCAAGCTCTCATTCAATCAACACATCTAGAATTCACTACATTTGTCATGGAAATCATCATAACTTAAGTAACCCAATTACTACATACATAATTTAATATCATTCATCATTTATCAACAAGACTGTCATCATAAAATCATAATTGAAAAACATGGGGATTTTAATGGTTCTTGGGGATACAACATAAAAACTATAGGAAATAATCAATTCATGCATAATATAACATAATTCAATCATTAGAATAGATTTTGATAGGAACACATGACTTTGGAATCAAACCCTCACATTTGGAGATTTCTATCTTTGAAAGTGGGATTTTGAATGAACTCTATGGATGAAGGCTAACCATGGATGAAGGACTACCATACCTTAACAATGAAGCCAAATGAACTTAATGGAATGAACCTTGATTCTTGAACCATAGCTTCAACATCCTCCTTCTTCTTCTTCTTCTTCTTCAAGTTCTTGAGAGAGAAATATTTTGAGGGGATGAACTTTGGAGTTTTCTTTTGGATTCGAGGGAGAATGACTTAATTTGGGAAAATTTGAGAATAGAATACTTATATACTTTACTACATAAGGAGTAAAACGACTTAGTTTCAAATTAGGAGAAATATGAAAAGCATTAAAGACCCCAGCAAAATTTCAGGGCTGCTGCATGCTGAGGCTCGCTAACGGCACTCGGCGACTCACCAAATGGACCCTTGGTTCACCAAAAATTACAGTAGCTCACCAATAGGAGAAGGACAAGTTTGCCAAGAGGAAGTCCCCTTGGCGATGCGCCAACCCAACCGTCGAGCCCCGACTTGGCTCGCCCAATTTTAAAACATCTAGGGCAAGGGGGACAACCCACTAGGCGATGATGGGTCTACTTAGCTAATCACCAACTCACTTTGGTAATGGCACTGCTCCTCACCAAGTGGATCAAGGGGGAAAAAAATTCCTTAGACCCTTGCCAAGGTACTTTAGGCCTTGCCCTCTTCCATGGCTAGTTACCCCCTCACATTTAGTCGTAGCTTAGACTACTAGAATTCTAGTGTGTTACACTAGTCATCTCAGAATAAGTCTCCAAACTCTAAAGGATAGGGAGTTGTATGCTAAATTTTCCAAGTGCGTATTTTGGATTGAGTCTATGGCATTCTTAGGCCACATTGTTTTTGGTGATGAGATTCGAGTTAACACTCAGAAGATTGAGGCAGTGCAGACATGGCTTAGACCCACATCTCCAACTGGTATTAGGAGTTTCTGGGATTAACCGGTTATTGTAGAAGGTTTTTAGAGGTTTTATCATCAATTTCAACCCCTTTTAAAAAGTTGACTCAGAAGACAACAAAGTTTCAATGGTCTGAAGCTTGTGAGAAAAGTTTTTGGGAATTGAAAACTAGGTTGACTATTGCCCAGTGCTGATCTTACTAGAAGGTACGCAAGATTTTGTTGCATATTGTGATATGTCCTGAGTTGGACATGGTTGTGTATTGCTAGAAAACTTAAGATTCACGAGAGGAATTATCCAACTCATGATCTATAGTTGGTTGTTGTAGTATTTGCTTTGAACAGATGACGTCACTATCTTTATGGTGTCCATGTAGATATGTTAACCGATTACAAGAGCCTTCAGTGTGTATTCAATCAGAAACAACTTAATCTCAGACAAATGAGGTGGTTGAAGGTACTCAAGGATTATGATATGAGTATTCTCTATCACCCTAGTAAGGCTAATGTTGTTGTTGACAGTTTGAGCAGATTATCTATAGGTAGGACCGCCCATGTTGAGGAAGGCAACAAAGAATTATCCAAAGATGTGCACAAACTTGCACAATTGGGTGTCCGGTTAATGGATTCCAATGAATGAGTGGTGGTGGTGATGAATGGGGCTGGATCATCATTAGTGTCTCAAGTGAAAAGGAAATAAGGTCACAACTGCGTTTTGCTTGAATTGAAGACAAATGTTCATAAGCAGAAAGGGATGGCTTTTCAACAAGAGGGAGATGTGTATTGAAGTATCATGGTAGATTATGTGTATCAAGGATGGATGAGCTCCAAGAGAGCATCATGGAGGAAACTCATAGCTCCAGATATTCTATCCATCCGGGTCTACTAGGATGTATCGTGAGTTGAGAAAAGTCTATTGGTGGAGTAGTATGAAGAGGTGTATTGTAAAGTTCTTTGCTAACTGCCTCAATCGCCAAGAAGTTATGGTAGAGATTCAGAGGCCCGGTGCTATCGCTCAGAACATAGAATTTTTAAAATGGAAGTAGGAGATAATCAATATGGATTTCGTTATGTGTTTATTGCGGTCTCGCAAGCAACATGATTTGATTTGGGTGATTTTAGATTAAAAGACTAAAGCAACCCATTTCTTATCGGTAAAATTACCTTTTCAGCAGAAGATTATGCCATGTTTTATATTCAAGAGGTTGTCAGACTTCATGGAGTTCCAGTGTCTATCATTTTAGATAGAGGTGTGCAATTTAACGCACAATTGTGGACATCTTTCTAGAAAGATTTAGGTGTGAAGGTGTTTCTTGAGTACTCTTTTCCATCCCCAGACTGACGGTCAATCAGAGCGGACGATTCAAAATTTAGAGCATATGTTGAGTGGTTGTATGATCGGTTTCAAGGGTAATTTTGATGATAACTTACCTCACATTGAGTTTTCTTACAACAACATTTACTACTCTAGCATCCAAATGGCTCCCTATGAGGCCTCCTGTGGGATAATGTAATACTCCAGAAAATGGTAAGTTAAACTAGACCCTAAACGTAAGGATTAAAAATAATAAAATGACTCCTCATATATTATAAAGTTATTTAGGGTTGAAATGAGGTTTAAATGAGTCAAGGCCAAGAGGCAAGTGCTAAGGCAAAGGGACCAAGCCAAGGCCAAGGTTGCCCCTAACTCGACCACACTGCCTCACCCTTCACGAGTGGGACCACGGATCGTGGTCCTCACCATGGCTCATGAAGGGACTCGTGAACCTTCCTTGGCCATGGTAGAATGGCCACCCAAAAACCTAGCTACTTCCTCCCATGTTAAAGGTTAAAGGAAGAGAGGGCAAGCAAGTCCCTTCTAGTGGGTCAAATTCCGATGCTCCTAGGAAGAACCGTTTCTATGCTCTTCAATCCCGAGGTGACCAAGAGAGCTCCCCGGATGTTGTGACTGATATGTTACTAGTCTTTCTATTGATGTATATTCATTAACAGTCCCCGGTTCCACTTTGTCATATGTTACACCTTTTGTGGCTATGAAATTTGAAATGTTCCCCGATGTTTTAGAAGAATTTTTTTTGGTGTCTGCCCCGGTTGGAGACTCGGTGGTGGAAAAAATAGTCTATAGGAGTTGTCCTATTTTGCCTGAATACATATTCCAAACTCTTGTGTTCGGTTTAGAAATCAACATGATCACCATATAAGTAATTCCTTCAAATCATTAATGCAAAAAAAAAACCACTGCTAGTTCCAAATCATGGGTGGGATAGTTCTTTTCATGAATTTTAAGTTGCCCCGAAGCATAAACAATAACTTTTCCATTTTGCATAAGATCACACCCTAGTCCAAAGCTTGAAGCATCACAATAAACTACAAACCCATAGAATCCTACCAGTAAAGTTAACACGAGAGTGGAGGTAAGTTTATCTTTCAATTCTTGAAAGATCTTCTCACACGCTTCAAACCATACAAACTTAACTTTCTTTTTGGTCATTGCCATCTAAGGAGAAGCAATTGAAGAAAAATCTTCAACAAACCTTCTATAATAACTAGCCAAACACAAGAAAATTCAAATATATGAAGGAGATAGAGGTCTAGTCCAAATATAAACTGCATCCTGTCTTGTTAGGATTGACCTCAATACCCTTACCGGAAACAATGTGACAAAGAAAAGCCACAAATCTCAACAAAAAACTCGCATTTACTAAACTTTGCAAAGAGTGTTTTTTGTCCTTGAGAACTTGCAACACAATCCTGAATTGATTGGTGTGCTCATCCTCATTGCTTGAGTAGATCAAAATGTTATCGATAAAATCAATCACAAACATGTCAATGTATTAGATACACACTGTATTCATCAATTCTATAAATCTAGCAAGTGCATAGGTCAAACAAAATACCAAAAACTCATCATGTCCATATCGAGTTGAAAAATCAGTCTTTGGAATGTCATATTTTTTTACTCATAATTGGTGATAACCCGACTAATGGTCAATTTAAGTGAAGTTGATTGCTCGTTCAAATTGATCAAACAAGTCTTCTATCCTTGGAAGAGGATACTTATTCTTAATGGTAACATTTTTTAGGTGATGATAGTCAATACATATGCCAAGTGAACCATATTTCTTTCGGAGAAACTAAACTTGGGTACCCCATGGGAAGATACTCGGTGAGATGAGACCCTTATCCAACAAGTCTTTTAATAGATCTTTTAGCTCCTAAAGATCATGCAGAAGGTCAATACCAAAGTCTATTCTCATTTCGGGAGGAAAACATGGTAGATCATCGGGAAATACTTCGTGAAACTCATTAACAACAGGGACCAACCTAAGAGGAGGGGTTTCAAAACCCTTATCCCTAACAAGAACAAGATGATACATGCAACCCTTATTAAAAAAAAATTGCTTTAATACAAGAAATAAACTAACTGCTAGGCATAGAGTTTTCCCCTTTAAACTCTACGATAGGCTCATCTGAAAATGAAAAACATGACTGCTCATGTACTACAATTAAAAGAAGGATAACAAGAATCGAGCCAATCCGTATTAAGAATAACATTAAAATCTAACATATCAAGATCTAAAAGTTCAATATGAGTGACTCTATGGGATAAAGAGATGTGACAATTCCTATATACTCTCTTATCAACAATAGATTCACCAATAGGTGTAGAGACAGAAGAAGAGTCTATCAACACATCTGGTAGAACATCAAACCTCATAGACATAAATTACATTACAACAAACAAGGTAGCACTGGATCAAGCAAAGTATAAAAATATATATCAGTGACTTTCAACATACCGGTAACCACATCGGGAGAACCCTCTTTCTCCTGAAGAGTTTGAAGTGCATAGAATCGGTTTTATATTGGAGCACTAGAACGCAAACCACTAAATGGAGCTTGCCTAACATCCCCTCCCTTTTCATTTATATATGGGCAATCCCTTAACCGATGACCACTCTTACAACAACCAAAAATATTATCCGTAACCAAGAAGCATTTTACAAGTGACTCTTGACACACATTTGACATGCATGAACCGAAGAACACTTCCCACCACCATTTTCTCCTTGAGGCTTGGGGTTACACATTCTATCATTATTGAACATTGAAGACGGAGCATCATATGAACCTTGACAGGAAAACCTTTGTCGGAACTTAGAACGACCATGTCCATCAGACCTTCTATGTGAAAAGTCATAATCACCGGACTTTGCCCTCTTTGCCTCCCGAGTCATTTCCTTAAGTTTTTCCTCTTCAAATTGTTGAGAATGAATCATTAGATGGGAAGTGTCCATTTCCCTAATGAGCATGGTGGTAAGACATTTCTTCACCACTGTATCGGCTGGGGACACACCCAAAAAGAACATGTTCATCTTTGACCTAGGATCGGCAATCATAGTAGGACCATACTTAGATAATTGTGTAAACTTTATAAACGCTCAACTACACCTCATCCAATACTAGGTTTAGGCAATCGTAATGTAGTATCAAACCCAACAAATGAGTTGCGCTTGAATCCACAGGGAGCGGTTCAAGTTCGAATTCAGTATGAAGTTATATATGCAATATAATTGGTTGTAGGAATATAAATTATCAAAAACATTTAGATAAATAAAAAATGTGATACAAATATCAAATGGGGGATTGGTTTGTCAATTAGAAACTAAAACAATTTTAAAAACTGAGGAAAACAATAAGTAGAGAGGGATTCTCGGGAATGTGATCAATCATAGGCTAAATTCGCTATATGTGTAATTGGAATTTACTAACAATTGCTAAATCTCAATGTGTAGGCTTGACTATAGATGCAATAGCGTTCTCTCGAACAACTATTACGATTCAAGCGAGTTCTCTCGAACCTCGGGGGATGTGATCGATTATAGGCTAATTTTGCTATATGGGTAATTGTAATTTACTAAAAATTGATGAATCTTAGTAGGTAGGCTAGACTATAGATGCAACAACTTTCTGTCGAACAACTATTACGATTCAAGCGAGTTCTCTCGAACCTCGACAAGCTTAACACTAAAAACTGCCCAAAACCTTAATTTATCTACTCTGTCGAGCTAGATAGGTAGAATCGAGTTTAGAATTCACTCTCTCGAGTTGGACCCACATCAACCCATTTACTACAATTATCAATCAAAAACCTTTGTTCTAAAATGTCTTTCTTAAGCAAGCCCATAACACTAAATTAGAATTGCGTTTGCAACTACAATATATAGATTAATACAGAATTATCGATTAAACCCACTTTAATTAAGCATTTAAATAAAAAAAAATAACAATAGCCATAAGCTAATTAATCCATTAATCACATGATTACACCCCAAGAATTGGGTTTTAGCCACATATCATAAAAAGGAAGAAACAATTACTAATTATTTTATCCATGAACTGGGTAATGGTTCCCAAATCACTACAATTCTTCAAATCAACTTAATTTAAAATCACAGATGAAAATTCTTCAAAAACAACTTTCAAAAGCTTTAAGTTCTACAATGGAAAACTAATGAAAACTTCAAAAACTCATCGAAAAATATCAAATTCTCAGAAAAACTTCTTACGTGCTTTTCATATTTTAATTTATAGTTTCACAAATTTTTGCCTTCAGGACCGTTAAGCGAAGCTAGTCGAGCATTGCCAAGGAACTGGATGATGCGCCTTTTCCTCCTGACCATTACCTGTTCGCCTTGATATTTTATCCTCAGGGATCTGTGACTTTAGGAAATCAGGTTCGAGGTCGACGATTCGTTCGATGGTCCGCCGACTTTCCATTTCCTTTGCCAAGTAGATTATTCCCTAGGGCTGGCATGCTGGAAGTTTAGACGAGCTAAAGACCCACTCGGCGGCTCGCCGAGTGGTCTTGGTGACCACCAGTATTGCCTTCCTTCAACTTCTTTAGCTTTTTATTTACTCCTTTTTGCCCGGAATTGTCTTTGTCTTGCTCCTTAGCGTTCATTTATGCAAATTAACACTTTAATATCATTTTCGACATGAATTAGGCATTGAGGACACTAAAACTAAGAAAACAAAGCCCTAAAAGAGTAGAAATCTCAGACTCATCAACACCCCAACTTAAAATTTTGCTTGTACTCTTGTAAAACTCAATATCAATCAATTCAACAAGGATGCCTACAAACAGTGCTACTCAAGACTCAACAATGCACACAACTGGTTAAAACTACACATACAATGCTCAATTGTGCACTCTAAGTTTCAAATTGTGACTCACCATTATCAAATATACAGAAGCTCAGAATGCTTGCTTCAAATGCAAGTTTAAGCTCAACAAAATCATTCAAATATCCTCACAACAAGGATTATTCCATGCTCACACAAAATTCATCAACGATTTATAATTTCGGAATCAAATACAACTCTCACACTCACAAACATGAACACATGCATGATTATACCCATATGATAATTTTGCCTTGGTGGCTTCTACCTTCCTGAAGTATGATCTGAAAATCACTTCTTCTCATTCTTTTTCACATTCTAACATCATCACAATCCACCCTCCTATTCACTTAAGCAAAACTTATTGGATACCCCATTTCATTTACTCCTTTCACACAATTTATTTCACAAACTTTTCTCTTTTTTAGTATTTTTCCATTTTCACTGTTACTTTTCTTTCTCTTTTTTTTTACATGGAGGGGTTCCATCTTTTCAAAACTATTACTTCAAAGGGGGATTTTTCACACTTCATGACTTTCCTTATTTATCACCACACCACCAACTTAGGCCAAAGCCTAAGTTGGCTATTCAACTAACCAATCCTTCATGCAGATTATAGGGGATGTGATAAAGAGATCAAAGTTGTTCAAGTTTCTTCCAAGTAAAAGTATAGGATTAAAGGGTGCCAAACAAGATTCACACTTCTTACAAGGTAGCCAGAAAGAGGTATACTAACAAATTAGGTTCACTCTTCACATATTTTTCCTAAAATCATATGAATAGCTTGCTTCAATCAATCAATTGGACAAACGGGGCAAGTTCTAGGTGACATCAAGAACAATATCCAAGACAACCTCACTACTCAAGGTAGTTGATAAAATCATCAAACAAGACTTCACACTTTATAGATAGCGTGCAATGATCATCACAAGAGATTTAAGCGACAATCGGCTAGTCACAACGAGATGTTAGGAGTTCACATATGACCCATGTAACTCAGTTTGCCATCATTGTAGCTGCACATTCATATCGTTCAATTGAGAGCATTATTCAAATCATCGGTATTCATCATAACCGATAATCAAAATTGCAAGAGAACAACAACTTTCACACACATCAAGAGGTGGCAATTTTTTAAAATTCGTTCCAAAACATTTATAGATTAAAAAAAAATGGATCAATATGGATAAAAAATAAAGATATATATATATATATATATATATATATA